>NW_009193003.1:0-17744 GCF_000690835.1 Fulmarus glacialis
AGTAGAGGGGTGGGCGGGGGGGAGGATGGAGTGCATAAAAGGTGAGAGGGCCTCAATCTCAGGGATTTAAAATATTCTGCATTGTTACTAAATCTAATCCTGTTACTGAACAAATCTTGTAATGGAGTAGCTTTGTCTTGTTAAAAAAGAAATGGTTGAAGTAATTGCCTTTATACTTTGTGTAAATATTTGTTTCCAATAAATCATTATTCTGTCCATGCACTGCTCTTGTTCCATCTCTCATGTTTAAGAGTGGCCATGCTGGGCAGGTCACAAATAACAGGCTGATATCATGGGCTGTTTTATTTTTAAAGGCTTTTGAAAGAATAACTTGGATTCATGAGAACTAAGTAGGAACTAAGTAGGATTCCATGTGTTCTGAAGAGCTAATGCAGTTTAGGCATTTTTCAAGTGTCTTTGACTTGGAGACCATTACTGAATTGAATATTACAGTGCTAGACAACTTTCAATCCATTTTAAATGTAGCTGTCACTTTTTTTTTTTCCCCCAGCAGATAAAGAACAGACATAGAGAATAGTTCTGAAGTATAATTCTCTTTAACTTTCCATAATTTTGGTACACATGCGCTTACCAGAACTGGAGCCAAATTTTTATTTATGTGTACTGAAAATGAATTATCTCCATCTTACCAAGAATATGATGGTGTTTTACCTGAGTATATCAATTCTCAAATTTCTTTTTTTTGGCAGTGTTTAAAAAAATTACCTTGAGAATTAAGAAAGCATTTTAGCAGTGTGTGAAGTATGTAGGAATTCAAATGTCATAAGCAATCACAAGAATACCAGAATTGCTTTTGAACAACAGGATGTGGATACAAGTTATGTCCTGAAGCAAAGCAACAAAGGCAGGACTAGGTGGATCATTCAAAAGAAGATAGAAAAGCAAAACAAACTATTCTTGACTTGATATAACAGAATTTAAAAAGGGGACTAGCTGAGGATGAATCTTCCTGGAACAATGATGCAAACTAATTGATTTCCAATTTCCTCCAAACTGACCTCTGTACCACAATAGTACAAAACCTATCTGTAATTGTAAACCTACCTTAAAACTTAGAGTTTCAAGGTTTACAAGAAATGTGTGCCTAGTAAGCTGAGTATGTGCACAGAGATGTGTACAGAGGAGATAATTTTTTTTTTTTTTCATCCTTTTTCTCTGACTAATCCGTCATTTTGTTTAGTCTTTAATGAAATGAAAGCAGGAGAAAGAGTGAAAGCATTTTATGTTCAAAAATTCATGATTGCATCTTTGTCATTATAGTTATTTGTCATTAAGACATAGTATACGTTTGTCTGCAGTGGGCTGAAACAGTAAGACTGAGCATTCAAGAGGCTGAATGGCTCCATTGTCAATCTTGCTGAAAACTTGATTTCCTACAGACCCCACACTGAGAGTATAGAATGCATGGCCTTTGCTCACATATCCTTATTAAAACCATTGCACAGGCAATTTCTTGTGCTGTATGCAACTTTCCAAATTAAAACACATTTGATTAAACAGTAGCTACTGAGCACAGCTTTCCCTCTATTTGAAAGCAACTAACCAATTATGTGAGATGAACACAACATCAGATCTTCTGTTAAATTTAGGTACCCATGGGCTTTCATAGTAACAAATATGCAGTGACACTTCAGTTTATTTAAGTATGTGTTACTACACCTATCTTGTATTACTAGGGAAGAAAAAGCAGTTCCAGCTTTGTGTGATGTGGCTTCTTGTCTAAATGGGAGATTATAACCAGAAAGAAGGTTTTGGTATTTTTCAGTCTTTGGATGTAAAGACATTCATAAAGCATTTTTGAGCTTTATTCATGACTGATTAAATATTGATCTTGTATAAATTGTACATGCATCATGTGAACTTTTCCGGACAGCTTGAACAGAAATTTACCTGCTGTGAAAGTTGTAAGTCATGCATTATGAGTTCTGGTGCACAGGGTTAAAAAAACATGGAACCCCCCTTCCCACGCTCTTTGTTAATGTAGCACCTGAAAGTTAGCTTTCCGTTTCCACCAGCTTGCCTAAAAATGGAGCTCAAAGTTGTTCTTTTAGAGTGATCTGTTGTAAACATAGCGTTGTTTGAATAAAAAGAATGAGCATTTCTGTTAGGTGATGATTGAGCCTCTCTTCTATAACTCACCCCTATTGACAGATCGGTAGGTATCACACGCTACAGATTAATAGGGACTAATGAAGTTTTCCTAGTAGCCAAATAGAACTAGAAAAATGCTGTAGTTTCTGGCAATAAACAGATCCAAAGTGCAATAATCAGACTTTCCATAAATCATAATGAGTTTTGGATCTATTCTCATACAGAACTTTTGTTTTAAAATTACCAGCTCTTACAAAAACATATTTTTGCATGTTGTTCTTCACATAAAGAAGTGGTTCTTTTGGGGGATGACTGGTCACCCATCCCCTGTTTCCATAAGGAGTGATGTTGTAACAAAGCAGATATAAACCATTCTTCCACATTGTGTTCTAGTCATTCAAATCCATTCTCTCCATGTGATCTCTCTGTAAAACTATTGTATTTGAGTTGGAAGGTAAAGTAAAGGAAAGATTTTGAGTAACCCAAAGTCAACATAGTGGATGATGTCAGATACGCTATCACTGTAGTGCTGCCTCTCAGAAGATGATGTGTAAAGGGAAACACAAGTTGTCTTTGCTCAGGAAACACCTGGTTGATACTTCATTTCTCAAGCAGGTCATTGACTGTTTTTATAATTTAGTGGAACAAAAATGTGGGAACATAGGGGGATAGACTTCTGATATTAACGCACACTAGTAGATGATGTATCTTCCCACCAACACTTTTGCTTTCCATTATGTTGGTTTTTTATGTATAAAGAACATTTTCAAATGGGATCTAATGGTATTTAAATTTCCCTTAGCTGAGAGTAATCTCTCCCTGAGCACGCATTTGCCTTCCTCTAGACAGGAGGATAATTCACAACCAAATTTACTGCCCCACTGTAGTCTTCTGATCAGAGGAGACTACTAGACTTTCAGACAGAATATTTTGGTTTTCACTCCCCTCTTAAAGGTTAAAAGACACTGGAAACTTCCGTACAAAAACAGAAAGGAAGGCTTACGAAAGAAGGTAAGTTGTTATAAATCTAGATGGACTATATGGAAGATAAATGCTTTTTGAGGAGCAATAACAAGAACAAATCTCTGTAGCAAGATGAGTTTTGCTGAATTTTTTTCATACCACTCTGGCTTATAACTGCAGGCTTGGGAGGAATCCTGACCAGTAAGGTAAATAAACTGGTGTTTAAGCATCCTACTAATTCTTCTCTGCAGTTGCCAATTAACATATTACTTAGGATTACATACGAACACATATGCACACATAAAGAGAATGTCATCTTTCTCTCTTAGTTCAGTATTCCCTGTTCTTTGAGAATCTGACCATAAATGATTATTCTCATCTGGAACCTTAATTATGAAAAGTATCCTGGAGTCCTGCTGTGAGATAGGAACATTTGAAATGGGAACAACTCTCCACTGGAAACCTTCATTTCCAGAGTAAGAAGAACTGCATCCTGTGAATAAGTGTTTCAGTGGAACATGCCATAATAAGCAATTATGTTGAAGGGCCTTGAATATAGGTATTAATTTTAGCCTTGTGAAAATTTTCCTGCATCCCAGCTGTGCAACTAGTTAAATTGAAAGCTGTTCCTACAGTTTAAGCATGAGTACCTGTAACATTAAGATTTAAATGAGCTTGCCTTTTTCTGTCCTCACTAGATTTCATGCAGATTTTTAGATTTTTCTAAGGCCTATTTCATGACTGGAGGTAAGAGAGGTTCTGTTATGGGCTTTGTGACAATGGAAGTGTTAGTTTTTGCCACAAGCTTAATTCCCTTATTATTCTTCATCTATGGAAGAAACTCTGGTTTTCCTAGAATGGCAAATTTTGGATTGTAGCCGTTCTTCTACAATATGTAAAGCCAGGGGTTACCTGTGTGCTGTACATACTTTCAGTAGATGCCTGCTATTAAGTTACAAGGCTCACTGCATTTCTGCCTAAGCATATCTTGAAAGGTTTTAAGTAAAGTCTTTACCTATTTTACCTAGAGTTGTGGGGTTTTTGGCTTCTAATATTCCTAGTGCATATACATATCTTCCAAAGCATGATAGAAATTGTGAGTAATTGGCTGTAAATGGATGTTTCATATTCAGCTGCAACTTGGAGTTATGGTTTAAGAGTGGATTTTAAACATTTTTATTAAGACCAGGCTGCTTCTGTTCATTTTAAAAGTTAATGTGTTTTCTCAGCATGGAAGTCATATAATTGATTTGTACATTTGAGTGGAGAGCATGATCCCACAAGAAGCCAAAATTGCCTGGCCAACCCATTTACCCTGTGAAAGGCTTGTATGATGCTGTTCACCTATTCAAATAAAAACAAACAGTAGGAACATTTCTTTAGCAGGAAATTACTTTGACACTAAAAGGGTCTATTGTCTCAGAGTGCGAGGTGGGTATGTGAAAGAGTACATTGTCTTCCACTGATTTTTTTCTTGTAACATGGGAATAAACTGACCCTTGGTAACACTTAAGGCGTGGTTCTAGGAACCATGAAGTTGAGAGCATTATCTCTGAATAATGAGCTTGGTTAATTCACTACAATGACAGGCAGGCATGTCAGTAATTTAGAAAAAGGACTTTAAAATCCATTTGGAACAAGTTAGAGAGTAAGAATAAACAAATAATTTGAGGACCCTTTGAGGTCTTCCAGCAAAGACGGACTAGAAATATCTGCCAGATCACCAAATGCAATTACAGGCATAAATATAATATAATATAAATCACTCCCTTTCATAAAGTATGTTTCACAAGTGTGTGTTTAACCCATCTTCTCTTTCAAACTAGTAATTCTGTATGCTTAACATCTTTGCTAGTAAGTTTATTGTGAAAATACAACTTGAGTAGAGAACTAATACTTTGCTCTTCATCATTTTTGTGATCAGTAGATATCGGAATATTTTATGACAAGGTTTTTTTCACACTGGTGATAATCAGCAATGAAACAAGTTGCTCTGAGAGAGTGTGAAATTTCCATTTTTGGAGATGCTCAAAGCTCAACTGGACAAAGCCCGAGGCAATTTATCTGACCTTGAAAGTAGAGCCAACTTCAAATTTGGTGCTGCACTGGGCTGCAGGTTGGACCAGATGGTGAGATGATCCCATATGTCCCTTTCAAGCTGAATTATTATATGATTTTTAATAATAATAATTCCAGGAGATTAGAGTGTGAATCCTTCTCAGAAGGCAGCATCATTTTCTTTCCAAATGCTGTTATTTAACAGATGAACTTGAATGAGCTAAATTCCTACGATATACAATGAAGTGAACAAGTATATAAAAATCCTATAATCGAGATCTGTATTAGAAACAGGTACATACACATTTTTGACAAGATGCTTGTTGTAGGCTTGTATTATTGCTTTAGTTTAACTAAAATTATTGGTAGGAGTTTGGTGAGAAATCTGGGAAATTTAAACTAAATTAAATGAAAGCAGACTTTCTGAATCTTTGCTAGTGAAGGTTAATATCATAACAAATATACTATTGAGTGAAAACATAATGACTACTTTTGGAAAAGGACAGCAATAGCAGACAAACTGAGGCTGTGCTGCATACTCAGAAAAAAGTTATTGATGCCAGTTATTGTTCATTTCCTGTTGCATCCAGCAGCTGAAGATCATATTTGAAAGGTTAAAGCTGGGAAAGGCTCAACCGGGCAAAGTTGAGATGTAATAAAAAGAGAAGATGAAATGCAGATTTAGAATATATAAGCATTCCACAATGATCCTCTGGTTTTACCTTAACTATTACGGCACAGTATTTTTAAAAACAACATACTGAGCCAAGTAGCATTCACAGAATTTTAGCCTTATACATGGTGAGACTCTCTTTTTGTCAGATGGGAATATATACTCAATCATATTTTATTAAAATTAAATTAATATTAAAGGATATTTAGTGTTAGTAAGTACAGACTTCTTCACCAGGCCTGGTGCTCATTACCAGCCTAATTCAGTATTTAGCAACAGAAGATTAAGAAATCTTTGTGGTGATTCTATAGTGGACTTTCCTCTACCTGGTCCAATGATGGGTATTTCCAATCAACGTTTACTGGTGAATACAATGATATCCTTTACTGTCACATGCCTTTCCCTTTCCCTTCCCCCTTCAATATTGTGTCAAAACTTGGGATGAGCCCAAATCCTAATGTGTGATCCGACCTTCTGACATCTTAGCCCAGTGAGCTACCAACTTAGCCATGCTTCCTGCTCTGGAGAGTAAAGCACAAACATCACTCTCAAGGATCTTCTTCTACCCACCTATTATTTTTATGCCTGTCAGTGCTTGTCCATTTTACTGTATTATAGAAATCTTGGATGCATTTTTATTCCCCAAAAACATGTATGTGCATCTATGTATCTGGATTTATGTGGGAATAAGAATTATGCCTTTTGGAATTGGTAACTGTTGAAACTAAGAAAAATGAGGGGGAAAAATACAAACTGGACTGAAAAGATCAGTACTGAATATGAAATTATGTTGGTCAGCACTAAGCAGCATTCTGAAAACAGAATATGTTTTTGTTTAAAATGATGTGATAAAGTATATGCACTATATTTTATAATAAAACCTTTCATCAGTTTTCCATTAAAAAAAACAGGGCAATTTTTCAGGTACATTTGTCCCTTTTTTCATTAAGCAGAGACATATTTTGAAATTGCAACATTTTTGGCTTGCTGTGCCAACTAATCAAAGAACAAAAATGTTTGCTAGAGTCCCAGTAAATACAGTCTTCTGACTTTCAAAACTGCAGACCTGTATTAGTTTAGCACTGTTGCACTAATGGAAACGCCAAGCTTAGAGCATTCTTCCCTAGATAAGATAGCTTCAACTTTTGCAGTTTCCTGTTTTCTCCTGATATTTTGAAAGGTAAAAAAAAAATAATCTGCATTGCTCCACCCTTGCCTTGCACAGAGGCTTCAATTCAAACACTATTTTGTTTGGGAGTAAGAATAAGTTCATTGCCTACAGTAGCAATCGAGGAGGACAACAAAAAAGGTTCCTTTTTTAACTCTTCAGAATAGTAGTATCAGTAATATGCCTTCAGTAGTTTCCACAGCAGAGAGATCAAATGAATGAAACATCAGCGAGCTAGGATAGTGCAGTCTATTTTTGGTAGCGAAGCAAGCATCCACAAAGCTCATCTGGTTCACTGGGGATATTAGAGGAAATTGCAAATGCTGTTAGAAGGCTATTCTAATGTCACATGCTTTTAGGTGGGTTAAAAGGACAAATATTGAGCCTTCCACTTTGGATTTCTCTCTGTCAGTTGCTGTTTTTCAAGCAAAGTTGTGTTTTTGTCTACAACACCTACATTATCCCACGAACAACAGTTTTTTTTCAAGTGCTAATGAAGTCTGTAATGTGGTAAAGTACACAAATAAGCAGTGGAATAAGTTCAAATTTTTCATTCAGTTTTAAAACATACTGAAAAGAATATTTATTGGATTAGTTTCAAATGGAAATACAAAATACTTAAGCTTTTCTCACCTCATTTTCCTCCCACTTTTCAAATTTTTATTATTAAAAATAAAATGGAGCTAGAGAAAGATGCAGAGAGAGAGATACCAGCGAGGAAAATAAATCTTCAGGTTTGGGGGGAAAACTGGGACAACGCTCCAACTGGAGCGTCATGGAAAAATAAGGAAAATAGTATTTTTACTTTTCTTTTGTGAAAAAAATTTAACATTTTAAAACTACTAACAGCCTTTTCCTCTGCTAAAACGCAGCTAATACTGTGGACAAAACAAAGACAAAGTATTAAATCTGCAGAAACAAATAACTCCCTCCTTCTCTCACAGCTGTATGGCACAAGCAGCAGCAGAAAGTCAACCCCACACACACTGTTTAAGAATTTTAACATTGGCTTTGCTCCATAGCGTAACTTCCCTCTCAGCAGAGCCTTTAGAAGAATCCTGCCTCTTTTCCCCATTGACCTGGATCGATTCTGCCTGTGTTGAAGAGTTGCTGTACAGGGCAGCGCAGTCCAGGTACAACTTTTGTACAAAAATGTTAATCTCTTCAAACTGTTTATGAGTAAGAGACTGAACTCCCATCTTGAAGCCAGCAATTTCAAAGTAAGGCAACCCAGTCTGCCATATGACTTCAAATACTATTTTGTTTCATTTGTATTGGAAGGCCACAGTTTGGGAAACCAAAGGGGCCTCGCAGGATAGAAATATAAATACATTTATTATTATCCTAACTTTTGCTTCAGTAGAGTTATCTAGAGAGCTAACTGCATCTGCACAGGAAATAAGATTCTTAGTTAATGGACTTAAGACAGCAGATACTGATTACTTGAGGAAGCTGAGAAACAAAACCAATGCATTCTGATCCATGATATTGCTAAATTGGCAGGCTCATTGTCTTACAGAATGACCTTGCATACGCAGTCTGGTCAGTCAACTGGCAGAGGTTGCAAGCACAGGATTACTGACTCTGAATTGGAGCAGAGGGGAAGGAAAACAAAAATACCTATGCACAGAAAGGCATGCATGTGAAGTAAATGAGGGCAAAGCAGCACCTGGAAAAGGGCAGTAAATAAAACTTAATAGTGAGGAAAGACTACAGGAAACTGGGTACCCAAACACAGTAGAACCAGGAAGGCATATCAAAGCCTTAGGAAAGGGCCACAGGTACAGTGTAACAAACAAGGGCACCACCGGGCACACAGAGCTTACTGATCTGTGCGGACTACAACATCAGGGATTTGGGGAAACAGAAGCAATGTGGACACAGTATAATTTTTTTTTTTTTATCTGAGAAGTCACATCAGCATTTGGTTTCCTTTTTCCTGATACTTTCCTGATGTTTCACGCAGGGTTGGAAAAAGACCAGAAAAATTGAAAAAAAACCTATTTGGTTTAAAAAAACATAAGTATTTTGCTAATTCATGCTATTTAGAGGCTAAAGTACAGCTCTAATACTTCTGTCTGTGAAAAACAGTGGGATGTGGCCATTCCTTGAAGAAAACACTGAGGCAAATTCTGAGTTGGGATTACCAGTTCCTAGGAAGGACCCTCACTCAGGTCTACGTGAGAATCCACTCACTCACATACACAGAGGTAAGTTCTGGTGCAGATATTATACAGAAATTTTATCTTGCAGTTTCATGGTCTCAATGAATCAGAAAACTCAACACAATACCTTCAAAATTGTATTAATATCCTCCTTACACAAACACACGTGTATGCACAAAACACGTATTTCTGTCATCTGGTAGTAGGCACCCTAGAAAATTTGTTTTCAAGCTTCTTAACCATGAAGTCTGCAAATATGCTTGAAAACCAAGTAAATACTAAGATTTGGAAGTTTTAAGTCTCCCCCAAATCATGAAACTCAGCAAAACGATGAGCTGTCACCCTTGTTCTTAGATATATTAATTACGGTCTGCAACTGCCTGCTGTAAACACAGGGTGAAGTCCTACACTAAGACAGTGGGAGTTTTGCTTTGCCTTCCACCTACCCAGTCTCTTTTCAGTTCCTGTTCACTTCCAGCATGACAAAAGAAATTAATTCTTTTTATCTTCTGAATTTTTCCTGGTCACGATGTGAACAAGGAAGCACTCAGTTTCATGCTTTCATTTACTACTAATAAAAACACAATGGATGAAATGCCATTTATTCTTTTATACTTCTAGCTGGTAATATCTTTTGGATTATTAGTCAAAACTGCCTAGATTAACATAAAATATTCCTTCTGCTTCTCCCCAAATTCACCAAACACTTTGTATTTCTTTAAGCAAATGAAAAATTTGGCTGATTTCTTTTTTCTAGTAGCTGTTCTGTCTGATCAGTCTGTCCTTGTTAGGTCTGACTTATATCTGGATCTTTGCAGATCCAAAAATCTGGAGCTATACCTGGTTGTCTATGACTTCATCTCTTGGTATCTCCACTCAGCCATAAATTCTGATGTCTTCTCAGTCCCACACTCTTCCTTTTTTCAAAAAGTGACACAACAGTCACCTAGAGGAGTCTACCCACTAGCCTCTCTGGTATGCTCATAACCTAAGACAAAGATTTTCTAGTATTTCACCTACTTGTTTTCTGCTTCAGTGCTTATGTTTACTAAATCCTTACAGCGCCTTAGCATTGGGCACTCTTCTAAGCCAATCCCACAGGGCAAAATGAACAGTGCTTAGAAACTTGTCACATTTTCCAAATCACTTTCCAACATGCATAGGAGAGATTACAAAAAAAGTGTCATCTTGCCCTGCTGAAGTGAATCCCTGGTAATGAAAAAAGGGGAAGAATCTACAAATAAATTCTCCTGAGGAGATATGTTTCCAATCAACCTATTAGGCCTGTAAATTATTCTCTCATACTGAGCAAATGGTATTTTTAAACATTCTGTGATTTTATCACTTACTTAAAACGGCGCCTGTGAGGAGTTACCAGATTTTTTTGGTGACACCTAGTGGTGCTGATTGTATAAAACAGAGTTCCTGGGAAATGGGAATAATAGCCTGTGGCATCACTGAGCAGACTGGGGCTATTTTTCTCTGAATTTAGCAAGAGTGTTTGCTTCTTGCTTTGTAAAATTATGGCTGTGAAACCTCACATAAATTGTGCACAATGACAGGAAACCTTTCTGAAAAGTTCTACAGATATTCTGTCCCCTCTGCAAGAAACCACCCTGGATGACAAATGAGCTGTTAGATAGTATGACTTTTTCCTGCAGTGCTGCAAAAGGCAACATCCTAAAAATATTTTTTCTCCCTACTGAGCACTCTGTTTTGCAATCTCATAATGTATGGTACAGCTGAACATTAGACAGTTTCAAAGAGGCCCATTCTAAAACAAATTAAGAAAATGCAAAATCCCCAACATTGTATCTGCAATTGGCTGCTACTGCTTCCATTTACAAAGGCAGATTATAATGTACATTCAATATACATTTGCATACAATTCATTGTGATCTAAGAATTTTTAAAAAATAATTCAACTGTTTTATTAAAATTAAGGCCCAAAACAAATCTGCTTATGTCATGAGCATTTAGTGACAGAAATCTTTCAAAATGTCTGGACTTTTAGAGACAAATCTTTAAAAGGATAGCACTATCTAGATTAAAAGCTTAGAAATTTTTGCTAATTCCATTTAGGTTTAGAAATCTAGCCTTTAGATTCAGCAGGGCTGAATGGGATTATTTACTCAATTCTATTACTAGTTTACTATGTCCCTGTAAGGGTCACTTAATGTTTGTGTGCTTCTCTTTACACCATCTTTCATATGGGTCTAACTACTATGCAGAAGATTGATGGTTTCAAGGAACACCAAAATTCCCCACTGGAACACATTATTGATGCACATCAAATCGGGGTGTACAAAAAATTGGGAGGAGACCTTTATTCCTCTTTGAGGATGTTATTCGTAGTAATAAATCTATTTCTGCAAGATACAAATAAAAAGCAAGTAATGAAAGAAAAAGGGGGACAAAAAGTAAACGTAACAGTAGATTTGGGCTGTTTAGCTGCTTTTTCTGTTTGAAATCAACAGGAACAGTGAACTGGAACTGGGCCATGCTTTTTCCCCCCATTGGCTTGTAAAATACGATTCATTTGACTCAAATCTCCACCAGTAAATGCAACAGCACTCTATCAGAAGTCAAGATGCTATCTCTCTAGCTTCACAGTATGTAAATGCATTAATAGTATCTTCATCACAGCTAGGGAAACAGATTAAAATATTGTTTCCTACCTCATGGGAACTGACAAATACTAATTGCAGCCAGCCATATCTCATACGTACACATAGCTCTGTAGACAGGATAAACATTTTAGCAACATCAGTAGACCACTCATGCTGATCACAGCTGGCAGTGAACTAACCAGAGTAATAAACACCACTGTGCTCTTTTGTATTCTTAGAAAAGGGTTGGTGGGTGTTGTCTTACCAGGGGCAAAGAACATTTTACTATGTTCTTTGAACACCAATATGTCATGAAACTAAGATGTCTGATCAATATTTAGTGTGAAAGGGCATGGAATAAGTTTAATTAGATCTATAAAAGGCAATTTGCAGATCAGAAGGAGAAATAATAAAGATATATTCAAAATTATATCTGTTGTAACCAAATAAGAGTACGCTGATACTCAATCATTTTAGTGTTATTTATTTTTAGCTATTTAACAAAAACACCTAAATCTTTAAAGCCCAATGCAAAGTCCCTCTGAGCCTTGAACTTACAGATCAAATCCCCAAGTTCTTTTTCTAAGTAACAAACAGAAAGATATTCTAAAAATCTGCAATGCAGAACTATATCTGCTTTAGGCAAAGACTGCTCTATTGCATATTGTCACGACTTGGCATAGAAAAATGCCCTGTTACTTCTCTCCAAGTCTTCCAAACTCTTCTTTCAGCAAAACTGTTTTTAAACTGAGGTGCTGGCCTGAACTAACCTCTCCTTTAGTGAGATCACTCCAAAGCAACCCAAAACCTTAGCACATTAGGAAAAATAATACTTTGCTTCATTACATAGGCTGTTTGAAACTGCACCATCATGGTGAGGGTGTTTTCAAGAGGAGCTGGAATTAACATTTTTAAACAAATTCTGATCCTTAAAACCTTAAAGAGTAATAAATACATTTCACAGTAAGTAATCTCAACATCACAAAATTTCTCATGGAGTAAAATACCAACCAACCTGAGCAGGAAGATCAGAGTATAGGTATTTCACTTAGATTTTATAAAATAAAAACATTGCATCTTAAAAGTAGACCAAGAAGAATTTTAAGCATTGTCCAAAATATCACTGATGGAAGTTTGTTACAGTTTGCAGTTTCTCACTGAGACTTACCGAGGTATAATATTACCATATCTCAGACTAAAGCCTTTGCTCACGCATAAATAAACATAGGCTCAAGAGATGGATTCTGGCACTAATATTTTCATTTGAGAACAGGGTCTGGAAAGATCTAGATTATTGTCTCTTGCTCTCTCAAATATATGTAAAAATACCATTATATGTCACCACATAGCTCATGGTAAAAATGTATAAGGGTTTGCCTCTAAAGAGATTTATACTGTAAGGACCCTATTTGTGAAAAGACAGAGGGAGAAAAGGAACTAGTGTAAAATTGAAGTGACTTACTGGTTCTGTTCATAAAACATTGGTTCTGCCTGAAGGAGCATGGAGTAATGAAGTACAAAGAATGGGATAGAATCCTCATTATGGCTGAAATGAAATGAGAGGATATGACTTAATAGTCAGTAGTAATTGCAACTAAAACCTGCTTTCATTAGTTTATCTTGACATGCTTTCATAAACAGTTAAATAGCATTATTTACATTTTAAAGACAGAACACAAGATAAAGTGATCCACTCAGTCAACAGCAGAACAAGAAGTGAAACTCAGGTTTTCTGGATCAGTTACAACAAAACCCTGCAAAACACTTTGACTTTATCATGAAATAAACAGCATATGGTCAAGTCTACAACTCTCCTTTGTAGGTTCAAGATGGTTCATCCAAGTTCACTCACACAAACCTTTGTTAGTCAAAACTTTGCCTCAGCAAAGAAGTCTGCTTGGTCCACAATCAAGAGGTGTTTTGGTGAAAGCAAGGGACAAAAATCCATCTCTGATAAGAGGGCTCGGATATTCCTTAAATCATAGCTCCGCATCTTTCAAGCGAACACATCTATCATCTCAATATCAGCACATGACTAACAGAAGCTTCTGCAGCGAAAACATGCGAGTATTTAACAGTTCACAGACTGTTTCATATCTGTTTTGGACAATAAGAACAGAGACTTTTGTACAGTTATGTCAATTTACACCTGATGAAAAATCATGCAAGACTAACTGCAACTACATTTTTGTACATTATGCCATTGACATTAATCATATTTATCTAATATTCAATGCAATTGCATGATGGCAGATTTGGTTAAATGTGATATGCATAAAGCTGTTTGATTTTGCTGGTGTCTGAACTAACAATATCTACAGTTTTCTTGGCAGATGCATAAAGAGCTTAATTAGCTCACCCTTGCAGGCAAGTATGCTGTGTGCAGCATGAGAAATGGTTTTTGTGGTCAGCTTAGATCAACTTCAGACTGTAGACCAAAACAAACTCAGAAAACAAATGTGGTTCTATTTTGCACTTAGTTTACATTTCCCAACCCAGATGACTAATGACACTGTGAGTTGATGATTTCACTGGGAAGTGTAATATGTTACTGCCATCTAGTGCTATGCAGTAGACTCAGCCTCTGTCATACAACTGAAATATAATATTTTAATATGACATGTGGGAGCATTAGATAAAAAGGCTACATTTCCTATCAGTTGATCTATGAAGCTTAGGATACAGTTGAGTGACATGGTGACTTCTGGTCTGGCCCTATGATGTGTCCTTTATTTACATGGAGTAAAATAAGATGTAACAATGAAAAAGCTCCAAAATCAGACAAGAGGCATGGTAAAAACTATGCTGAAAAAGTGAAGACTATTATCTTCAGAGACAACATCAGAAGAATGGAGTTGCTTAATGAGCCAATAATCCCTAGCCAGGATAGGGCTGTCTTTCCCTCTATTAAATAAAAAACCCAGAACTCTCAGGTGGCCTACAGAGGGTTTCCCATCAATGTTTCCCTAAGATCATATGGTAAAAATTTGTCAACATTCGAGACTAAGGCAATTTCTCGGTCAAAATTTAGACCCTTGACTCATAATGAAAAGAATATAATTAAAGTTTTGCTGTTTGCTTTATGAGACCAACTTCTGGATGCTGATAAGACACTTGGAGGGAAATGATGCTGAACCACAAAAAAAGGCTACCAAAGGAAAAACATATTTTAACTGTATGGACTCTGAGCACTGTTAGGTAGTATGTGACGAAAATAACTTTAGCTGTCAGCACTGAGTATCTCATGTTTATTGACAACTATAATTGTTACTGGTGCAGTAGTAGGAAAGTTGAAATTAAAAAAAACATTTGTGCGGAAATAGTTCAAAACTTGATCCAAAACTTATCAGAGTCCATGAGACTCTTGATTTGAATTTTGGGCCAGCACTTCAAAATGTGTAAAGAGAAATTCAAGTATGGCTTATAACTAGCATGAACAGTGCAGAGTTAAAATATTTGCGAGAAAAGACTCATGCAAAAATATTTTCTGCATTTCTCTCATTTAAATCTCATTATTATTTCTCCAAATAGAGATGCTGCTCAGGAACTGGAAAGGTTAGGATAGTTATTCAGTCAGTTTGGATTGTATTGGAAAAAGTCCCTCAGCTATACTCTTCTTTTTTATAGTATATTCCACAGCAAGTTGATAAACTGTAAGCACTAAGTATGAGCTTCATTCAATACCCATTGAAATCTTAAAGAGTCTTCTATTTACTTCAGTAGTCATCTGATTAAGCCCTAAAGGTAAAATTATAATTTTAAATTGAAACCTAAGGTTTTTAGAGGATTCAAAGATTGTTTTTTTCCAACATGGCTCAAAGTAAAAATAAAGCAAATTACATTCTCTCTCAACTCTTTATTTTGGATCAAACCTGTAAGTTTTTATTTATGCTTTCCTTTTTACTGAAGCAACTGAACAGTATCTTCATGGTTTGTCCCACTGAGATTAAGTAGTTTAATAAATTCTATAGCATATCAAAATATGCTATTGTAAAATTGCTTTCTTTTATTGACAAAGGATGAAATGTCACACCAGCTGCTGCCAAGTGCAGTAATTCATGTTTTCGTAAGAAGTTTGTGACAGCCTTTTAGTATAATCAATTTTACATAATTTAGGCAGCTGTCTTCATTTCTCCATTTAGTGAAAGTATATTATAAGAAGTAATTCTTTTTCAGTTACTAGAATTACATAGCTTGCAACTAGAATAGGAGTAATACTTCAGAGTAATTTCTAGGAGAGCACATAGAAAAGCAGCCTTTTGTGATAGTTCAAAGAGAAGCCACTTCTACCTTGCAATGTGCAAGAACCCTACAACAACATCTAGCAAAATATACTTCAGTCCAACTTCATCCTATAGTGAATGGAATGCTAAAATCGGTAAGATCCAAGTCAAATTTGTAACATTTGTTTCTTGAATTTAATAAAAATACCAAATAGGGGTGCTGGTGAGATCTGCAACAGCCCTCTGGTGTTATAAGAAGCAGATTACAGATCAAATCTTCATTTCCTTTTGCCCTGCATTGGACTAACATTTTATAACCTTTATAAAACAACAAAAACAGTGGAATGTTGTCATTTTGTACTGTTGACTGTAAGAACAACCCGGAATCAATCCCAAAATGGTATGCTTTGTAAAAATGGGAACGTGCCTACTGTTTGGGGCATCCTTTAGTCTTTTTCCTACCCAACAGCCAAAGCTGTGGCTTTACCATTCAGCCTGCATGTCATCCTCACTGCTGCAGTGATTCCAGGACCTAGTCATTACCTCTCTGTTTTATCATCATAGGACATAGCAGTGATGTACCTATAAATGACCTTCTTGAGCAAAGGCCTGCAAGCTTGGGCACTTCCTCCCTTTTCTGGTCCCTCTCCCATCTTTATATATATTCAAGTCATTATTCAGGCTCTTCTGAGACAATGCTTTCCACTTTCTAGGATCAGTATCAGTTCACGTCTTCTAGCATCTGCCCAAGACAGACAACCAATAACGTAGGCTAGGAATGAGCTTTTTATTACTGGCATTCCTTGTGCAGTACAAACCCACACAGTCAATAACTCAAACCAGGCTTACAAATCTCCTGGCTCGGCAAATAATACGTTTCCCCTCAGGCTACCAAAGAGTGAAATAAGCATCTAAAAACCTGCCCATTAGCTAGTTATTTTCTTTGCAATGTACATAACCCAAAACCAATGGCAAATGTAGTTACTTCCCACTGAAGAGAAAGTATTTGCTTTTCCTAACTTATGACCAAAGGCTTGATATGCATTAATAGAAGAGTATTGCTTTCAAGTCAGACAATTTCCTTTTGTTGCAACCACAGCAACGGAATAAGAAACGAAGTAACAGAGGTAGCAATCCTGTTAATGATGGATCTGGAACTGCTTTTGTTCTGTGACCTTAATGATAGGTATGATACAAAAAGAGAGGCTGCTGAAGCATGTAGGAAACAGCCCTCTTCACAAATCAGACTTAGTTAAAATCAGCTTCTAGAAGATACTGGGACAGACTACTTCGCAAGATTAAAGGAAAGGCCATTCTGCCAAGGAAACAGAAAAGAAATCTTCAGTTTCTGAATAAACAGCACTGCTATACCGATTCGTGGGACCTTTTCCTACATCCTCTTTGCAAAGACCAGCATCTTTCTTCTGCAATGTGAATGACGTCATATAAACTAGGCAACACAATAATAATCGGAAAAGCTGATCCAAAAGAAGAACATCGGCAGAAATGGATTAAGCTTGAGAAGACAATTAAGCAAGGACTTAACTACAAAAATGAAATTGCTGGTCTAAAGTATGAAAAACAGCCAGAAAGATCATAATTACTGATTCTAAGCTCAGTAAGTCCTATCAACCAAATATGCAAATATGTCCCTATCTGAGCCTGAAAAAAATGGGGCACATTACAATGGTAGGATGGCTTTCCTTCAGATTATATCAAAATGATAGACGGGAAGGATTTGTGGCATGGGAAAGTTTGCTCTTGTCACAAGGG
>NW_009193003.1:17756-31149 GCF_000690835.1 Fulmarus glacialis
GATTGTCTCAGGGGTAAAGGTTTTCCTGACTGAGATTATTTATAGAGAATTAGTTTTTATGGTGGGCGTTTTATTATTTTCTTTTTCTCTTGAAAATTCCATCCGTTCCTTGTTATTCATTTCAGATGTTCCACATGAATGAAGCATATCAAGGTATCCTTTGTAGAAAAAATCCAGCAGGAACTCAGTAAACTCACCATCACTGTAAGTAAATTCAACAATCAGAAAATTACTAACATTTGTCAAAAACGTTTTGTCTTTTAGCTAATCAGCTAAATGCATTGGAATAAATGGTGTACTTTAAAATGAATCATCCACATCACAGAATGTATATATGTATTATGTATGGTGTAATGAATTTCTCTCCAACCAGATCAGAACACTTGTGAGCAGTCTGCATTTTTAAAGTATTTCCTGAGTTGTATCTGCCAGGAAGGACGCTTTGCATGGGAAACTGATTGCTACTTAGTTTTTATTGTACTTGCAGAACTGGCTTTTTCACAGCGACTGATTAACATTATTATCTTTTACCAGGATTAGTATACCACACTGTCTTCTATTAACAGTTCTATTATATTCAGCATGATTATAATACAAGTTTTCATTCTCCTGAGTTTTTTATTCTTCTAGATTTCTTATTAATGATTCTAAGGAAAATAACACCTTCCTTGTTTGATGAAAATATCTCATGTTCATGCTTTCATTGATAAAAAAGGACGTTTTAAATCAACCTTTAAAATCATATCAATCTAAGAATGTCTGCATTTATGAAATCCTAAGCCACTTTACGATGATGATTAAATGACTTAAAATTCAGATACAAAAAGATAGAACTACATGCCATTAAAATTTCAGGACATATGGTTAGAGGGCTACACTGATAGATTGTGTCCTTGCCCATCTTCCAAACTGTTCTTCCGTCCCCTCTGAATCTCTGATACTCTCCTCCCCAGAAAGACTGCAGGAGGTAAACTGATACACCATATCCCACAACATGCTTTATATCTCCAGCGTCACACTGTCCCATGTCCATTTTATGAATATAGAGGCTTCTAAAGGTAACTCACATCCAGGCTGTCAGGAGGCATAAGAGCTATGGGCAAAGTGTTTTCTGTATGCAGATGCTGTTACACTGGTAGTGTGGGAGTATTCATTTTCATGTTGTTTCTCAGCCAACTCTGCAAAAGGAGGATGAAATGATGACATACTCAGTGGTCACAGAAAAGCTGTTCAGTTGTCTCAGAATCTGTGCTGGGTATAAGAACAGAGTTTGGTTTGGGTTTTTTATGCCTATGAATGTTGCTTCTACACAAAACCCCCATACTTTTATGAGTGACTTGGTCTTTATGTTATTTTATTTCTGTATGGCATACAGTACCATATAAAAACCAACACAGAAAAAAAGTGAATTCTCCCTCTCTCCATCCCTTGCCATTTTTAATAATTTATATGGACCCCTGGCCTCTATACAATAACAGATGCAGAGAGCCATGAAACTGCGGACTGTTCAGCACTCAAATTCTAAAATATCATCCTGATGAGTACTGAAGCAGCTAGAGTGATTAAAAAAACCCCACAAACTAAAACAATAAAAACAAACCAAAAAAAACAACATTATAGTCTTTGAGTCAATCCTACAGCTGGTGTAAATCAGCACTACCTCCTCTGACTCCCATGTAATTCTGACAGTATCAGCCACCTGAGACTCGTCCTCTTCATGCACTAATGTGGAGAGTATCATGTTTAAACACAGCTCTAAAAAATGGCAATTCTCATTTTGACTGCCCTTCTCCATTTTTAACACAACAAGAAGGAAGGAACGGACTGTTTCCTTACTTTTAAAGAAGGTATTTTCCTTCAATCCCCTCTTCTTGTGGAAAAAAAAGGAATTGTAAAGGTAGTTTTCATTTCCATTATTCTTTTTTTTATTGAAAGATAATTTTCTTTTTCAATGAAAATCTGAAAAGATAATTGAAGATGGATCTCTCTCCAGAGAAAATATAATTAGAAAGCAGTTTCTTCAATAAGGAGTGAGTCAATAAATGACATTCATCCATTTGAAGGTATAGGATCTTTTAGTATAATCAGAATGGACTCCTTTTACAGCTGGGTACCTTGTGTCTCTGCCCTCCCACCTTTTGGTATTGTCTTTCAACATGCTGTACAACAGCTGCCTAGTTGAGCACTGAGGCAAAGTTTGAGACATTGCACTATCAGTCTTCCCCTTTTGAACCATTTGTAGTTCTGTATCATTGGAAAGAAAGTGCTTTAGATAAGCAAAACTGATTTATGAATCTAGTGGGCCAATCCTTGCTTAAGCAATTAACATTCTTCCCACTTCACATTCCCTTCAGATTTGAATTGTTGAATAATTTCTTGCTTCACATTCTAAATACTGAAGTATATAGTTTCTTGTAGAGAAATGTTTTTCTATTTTCTTCCAGAAATTACTGGAAGTATGAGTTTGGTCTTTGTATATTGCATGTGAATTGTTCCTTTGATATCTTTTAGATTGCACAATATCATACAAGTGCAAATTCTTTTTGTGTAATTGCAGTAATTGTCAGGAACTGCAGACTTCGCAATAAACCTTTGGAGATGGAAGAAATCTGTTCTTGCAGGGAAGATTTATTCTGAATTTGCCCCAGAGAAAATGGAAGGATCTGCATGCTTGGCATGAAAAAAATGATTATAGTGATTATGGATTTCTTAGTTATAGAACTCACAGAACAAAAGTGCCTTTAAGAAAGATTTAATGTCTCACTGTGTATTTATTCCTGTATTTGCCTGTTCGATTTACTGTATTTAAGACCTTTTCAAATGATAATGTGTGTGTAATGCAAAGGATGGGAAAGAGCGAACTGGTACAAATCAGAACACTTCTACTATTTTAAATGGACCAAAAAAGATTTATTTCAGCTGAAAGTCTGATTAATGAATTCTAACCTGTTCCAGATATGGATATTTCATCAAATTCTTTTTAATAATTTGCCTGTATAAAGAGCTTTTCAAAACAAAGTGATCATCAATCAAAACAAAATGAGCATCAATTTCTTTATTCAAAATTAGAAATAGCTTCTCTGATGCAGTTTGGCTTGGTAAGAGTCTGATGTTTCCACATGCAAAATATACAAAATAAAAGAATTATTGGTGGTATTGTCTCTGTCCCAGAGAACAACAATAGTATTATATTTGATTAAGGCTCAGTATGTGTTTAGTGCTGCCTAAAGGAGTGAAAAATTAGCAAGCATATTTGTCAAATTCCAACCTTATGGAAACAGAGGAAGTAGAAGATTGTAATAAAAAAGTATTTCTCTTACAACAGAAACTCAACACCAGTGTAGATCCCACTGATGGTTTAGAGTGGTATCCCTCCCTACTTCATTGCTTACTTTCTTCTGTTGCTGTATATGAAATAGTACACATGACTTTCATGGCAGCAGTTCCATTTCATTATGTCCTTGTAAGAGAAACAGGGAATTTCTTGTCACAATATTTGTTAAGGACATCATTCTTGGCATCAGAAGGGGTTTATGCTTTGTACATTTACAAGAACTTTTTTTTTCCCCTTCCCTACTCACCCAATGACTGCCCTCTGCCTGCAACAGTTGAACCCTCTTAGTTCAGTCCATCTGATTTTTCGTTACATCTTTATTGTTTTCTGGCTATGAAACTGAATAGAAATGGCTGCCAGGGGATTTTAATCTGTTTTGGTGAAGCTTACACTTTTCAAATAGTATACAGCTATACAAGCAGGAGTTCAAAGAATCCACTTGTCCCATAATAAGATTGTTATGTTTTGTTTTCCATTTTAAAATCAGAACTCAAAGTTATTCAGTGTTAAGAATTCTTCTACACTGAAAGATTAAAGCTCCAGGACTTCACCAAGGCTACAAAGAGCTAATATAGCACTAGTTAGTATGGGGTTTAACAACTAACATTTGAGGGCACTACAACTAAGGATACCAGAGTTTCAGTTCTTTTCTTGCAATGTGACTTCAGACAAATACTTTAAGATCTTGATTCCTCTTCTGTGAAATGAAAACAGTTTCTTGTTCCCTCAGATGGGAGTCACTGTATGAGCTATAAGCCTATTCCCTATTTGAGCAATATGAAGCATTAAATAAATAACTAGCTGGGCCGCAAGAAGATGAGTTTGTCTGTGTCATAAGTAGCCTGGAAGCTACTCAGCTCTTCTTCGTTAATAACAATAATGGTTCCCTGTTTTAGAAATTTGAAATGTATTCAAATCTGCTCTCTGCCCCACGAAACTTCAAGGTTAGGTCTGGCACAAACAAAAGCCTGCTGATACAACACACTAAGAGATTGCAGGAGCCCCAGATGGTGGGCATTTATCAGAGTTCACCAGTGAAAGGCTTTTTTTGTGTGCAGTATGTTTGAGCAAGTAGGAAAAACTAATAGCTTTGACTTCAGGAGGCCAGTCAGTCTGTAGACAAGCACTGTGCAGATCTCCAGACCGCCCTGCGAAGGCTCCTCAGTTCTTGCCCTCAACACTCCTATTATTCCCTTGCAATTTCTGCCAGTTGGCTTGGTAACCACGGGCATATTTGAACAGCTGAATTCTTCCCTCAGTTACACTTGGCACCACTACGGACTTCAGGGGAGCTACAGGGTGTAACTAAGGGCAGAACTTGGCTCCCAGCATCCACTACAAACCAGATCAAGGCCACCAAATGCATTTTTATCCTTAATGTTTTAATCCATATCATTAGCAAAAGGAACCTAAAGGATTAACTGTATCACCTTCCTGAGAAAGCCCGGCTCCTTCATTTGGGCATAAGACTATGTTGTGCATGAAGCTTTGTCAGCATGCCAACGAGTGTGGAAAGAAACGCGTTTCTTATACCTGAAGTGCGGACTCGGTGTCACTCACACTGCAGTCTACCCACCTATCACACAGAGTTAAGCCAGCTTCCGGAGCTGTACTTGAAACAGTGCTTTGTTTTAACCACATATTTTTATTTCATAAAACAGAGCTAAGTATCCTGAAACTAAAGGAGTATTTTTTCATGCTGCTATAATTTGTGAAATAATGAGACATTTTGGTCTGTTAACTCCTCTTAAGTCTCACCACAATGTTATGCTTTGACTTCATTTGTGGTTGCAAAATATTTACTTTTCTCTTTAGCAGATTATATGAAGCTGTGTATTTTGTCTTGGGAGATATAGACATACATTTATATATATATTTAATCTTAGTAGAAGCTGTTAGTAAAGCTACCTTTGTGCTCTGATCTGTTTTTGGATCCTCTTCAAAAATATTTACCAGGATATTGTGGATTTATTTGCTGATGCTATCTTTTCTCAAAAAAAAAGTTAGACATAATAATAATGTTTTTTTCACTATGCAGGTCATATGCACACGAAGAAGTCTTCACTTGTATGGGGAATATATTCCCCAAACAATTATTTAGTAATATTAAACCTTCCCTCATTAGAGATTATTAATACAAGGTGGTATTTCTAAAACTGCCAGATGGAATTAGAATCTTAAGCCTTCTAAAAAGTCAGAGTGAGCTTTTACTAGGACAAACACAGTAAAGGAGACAGTACTGCCTACTTGGGATTTAAATAGCCTGGGTTTACTTTCCTTCCTTTTCTACCTACAGTAGGTTCAATCACCAAAAACCTGATCATCACTCATTTATCAACTGAGCTGCTATCCAAGTAAAATTCAGATAGTGAAGATCCAATCCAAAACCAAACAGCTACAGTGTTCAGGAGACTTCTGATCCTACATTTGAGCCACCTGCAGTTACAGTGCTGTTTATACAATATGACTGTGAAGTAATTAACAATTTAATTTAATGCTTGTGAGAGGTTATGATATCCTTTGAAAAAAATAAATGTGTATCTAGTTATACTTCTCTCCTTCCACCCCTCTCCAGTGAGAATTCAAATACAATTTCCTCATTGTCTGGGAATGCCCATTTACCAAGTTTTTTTTTGTAATTAGAGTCCATCTCAGCTAGTACCTTTCTCTCTTCATTTCCTATCAGCTTAATGCCTTGATGTCTGCACTGCTGTCATTATCTTGGGGACTTCTCTGTTTTCCCTGCAGAGTCCCTAAATTTAGTAGCTACTGAGTCTTGTAGGGATAAGTTTGGCATCAAGGAATAAAGGAACCTGCAAAGGAATTCACTGCACATGAAGACACTAACACTGCATCATTCCCGCAAGCTAAAGGAGCTTTTAGTAATCTTTTTCATCATTCCTGTGGCTCTTCTTAAGTCTGTCCAGACTCTCAGCAATTTTAAAGACGTATAGCACCTGAATCTGGCAGAGATTTCAAGAGTTGTATCACCAGTGCCAAACACAAAGACAATATAATTCCTCTACTTTTATTCAGCATCTCCTTTTCCTAAACATAAGTATTTGCATTCACTCTGTTGGCCAAGAGATTCTACAGGAGGAAAGTCATGTTCTGTTGAGCCTTCCACAGAATTCTCAGATCTTTTTCACAGGTAGTTTTTCCCATATATATGGTGTTTTACTTGGTTATACTGAAATGCAGTTTAATGTTTCCACCATACTGAGAGTTGCAGACTCCTGTCAGTGATCTTAATTTTTCATGACTTGTCAGTCTGTATGTGAGCTGCTATTCTTGTCAATTAGCTTACATTTTCTTTATGTCTGACCTGAAACTCTAAACTTGAGAAAAGTAGATTTTCAGAAGTCTTTAGGCACCTAAAGAAAGGCACCCTGTTACGTTAAAAAGGGACGTAGAGATATAAGGTACCTAATTCCTGTTGACTTCCAATGGAAAAGTGCTTAAAATATTTAATGACTTCTAACAGTTTAATTAGCTGCTTGCATGTGTTGTAAAGTCCCTAAAAACACTTCTGAAGATAACAAGCTTTGATTTTAATTTGTGCATTGTTTCCTATTGTGGAAGCAGAGAAAGGACCCAGAAATGAAAATAAATTATATACACTTTAAAGTCTCTTTGTATTGGAGAAACAGGATAAAGGAGGGATTTGTTGCACTTTGTACTTGTGGACCTGTACTGTCTTTTAACCAACCTTCCAGCTATATAAAATCTGCAACTGGAAATCTTTATGCTAAATACCTATATTAAGTAAAAGATCCCTAAAAAGATATTAAAGTAACTCAAACTGGGCCAAAACTCCACTTTTTTTTTGCAGAACTTAGAGATAACGTAAATTGCTGACCTTTGTTTTCATTCTTATATGGAGTTAAAGCAATTTGGGGGAAGGGAGTGAGAAGAGGGAGGAGTGGAGGGGAATTTCTAATTTTTCCACAAGACAAATCTTGGAAAAAGATGAATTAATTTAGGAAACAACAGATGCATATGGCTTCCAAATGTCTCAGGTTTTTTTGAGCTTGTGAGGAAAAATTATGTGTTTTGTTGTTGTCTTTAATACCTAGCTCTGATCAACTACTTTCTCCTAATAGAGTCCTAGGATTTCTGAGGCTTAGGTTACACAGGAGCCACAAAAGCTTGATTGAATGAGACAGTCTGACACTGGTCTTGCACCTCTAGACAACAAAGTTCAGTTTTGGTGAGAAACCTCAAGCTGCTGCTTCTAAATCAATCATTAAAAGCTACACTAACGAATTTCAAAACAAGCACTGAGGTGATATTACAATATTTATGTATATTTTAATCAAACACTTCTGGGTCTAGCCAGGGATAAAATCCCACATAGTAATACGTATCTAGTGAAAACATGATACATCCTCAAAAAATTCTGGGCTAAGTGAAGTGAAACACTACGTATTCATCCTCCCTTTCAAAGAGCACAGCCAAGGCTTTACTTGTTCCGGTGATAATTTTCCTGGATGCAAAGAGGAACAACAGATGCCTATAAAACTTTTATCGTATGCATGCTTTGTCACTGTACTCCAGAGGGCAGTATGGTAATACCTATGAGATTTGTCTATCAAGTCATGCAAGACTCCTCCAACTTTTCATCCTAAAAATAAACATTATTTACTAATATTTTTACACAGAGAAGCCATCAAATACATGAAAGCAACATCTGAGGAAACGCTGTTCGGACTTCATAGGTACATAGATTAAAACAGTTTATAAGGAGATGAGGTTTAAATTAAAAATATCAGTCTTCCTATAAAATATTTTCGTTTTATAAAAGGATTGCACAGTCTCAAGCTAAATTCAAACAGAAAACATTCTTTCTGATGATTTTCCTGCTCAGCCGCAATTTTGGATAAGAAAAATGTTAATATATTAACAGCAAGTATAACATATCCTGTATTAAGTGCTTTCTTCAAAGTCAAAGATAGGTAGGAAAGTGCTGCTTGATAGCAACTTTCATAATTTGTAATATATAAGTTAGAGAAGAAAAAAATCAAACTTCTAAATACTTTACTTCAGAAAATGTTAGCTGTTTGTGCTTCAAGCTGTTGGTTTCTGTGATTTATATTTAAGAGAGATCGTAACCAAAATCACAGCTCTTCACAGCAAAAAAAATTTCTGCATCCAAGATGTGCACCCAAAAAATTTGAATAAAGTTTCCATCATTACTTTCCTTCAAACTATTTTCTCCAAATAACCATTCTTGGCTTTTAGGGCAGTGCAGATCTGAATAGCAGAAAACCAACTTGACAAATCAGGTTATCAAACTTCTCAATAAGGAAACCATTTGCCACAATATATTAAGCAATTTGCATAAACACAGAAAAAGTAAATCTTTGGTGTGAGAAGCTTATTCCATAGAACAGTGGGAGAAAGGAAATACTATCTTTATTTTACAACACTTTAAAATTTGAGATATTAGGTAACATGGCCAGAATCAAACAGTTTGCAACTCTTCGGCCAATAGCTAACCCTCATCTTCTCGACCTCAGTGTTACATCTTAACACAAGACTATGTACTCAACTACCTTCTTTGTGCAAACACATAAATTTAATCCTCAGCTAAAGACAGAATCCCAAGAAATTACACCAATGGATTAATAAGAAACCATGCGAGCCTAACCTCCCATTCTACATGATTTTATTAAAGCCACCATTTTGTATTGTCTATGCCACCACATGTTTACAAGCCAAGCTATTTTTCTCTCAATACAATTTGGCTGCATAAATAATACCTTGAATTTCTGAAGCTCTGATCTGGCTGTTTTAAATTCTCTTGACTAGAAGTAGAGATGTATATTACAACTATCCACCTACAGTGAACAAACTCTGGAAGTAAGAATTCTTTCCAGCTCTCTCCAAAACTAAAGCAGAAATTAATTTTGTTTAGGTACATCTCTGTCTTTCAAGGTGATGAGTACTCCTGAGAGATCAGTTGCAATGACCAAGAATATAGTTGATTCTTATTAACGTGGGGATTGGAGATATGTGCATGTAATTGCCCATATTTAGTGGCTATGGGTTGCTCCAAGTCTTAGTATGGACTGTCCTAATTTGCAACTCCTGCTTTAAAAGCCCCAATGGAGTGGTTAAAATAATGCAATAATTCGCTTGTCCTCCCCTTGTACCAACTTCTTTTTTTGTTTCCTAAAACTCTTTTAACTGCACTTTTACCAGCCATCATTTTCCCCCTCTTCCTCTATCCCTACTGTAGACACAGAATGAGTAACGGCAACTGTCTGGACAGAGGGCTTTATTTCATTCACTCCCTACACCAGGAGCCTTGTTATTTCACTTCCCTGAGCAATACTAGGTAGGACTTTCTGCACAGGTTTCACAATTGCCTAAAGGTGACGTGAACTACGGCTTAAGGCATTTCCCAAAGCTCTGAGGTCAAAGGGTTGATTAGAATATTTGACTAGATTACATTATTGGAGTAAACTTTATCCCCTTTATCATGGTCCTTAGTATGTTAATCTGGCAAGTAGCTGGGCCCCAATTAAAAGTGTGCATATGTATACATATATGTATGTGCCAGAATGCTAAGCAACTGAGAATCAATAGCCACCCTCACAGTAACCGTAGAAAACTACTCCTCAAGAATATTATTATATAAAATTACAATAGCATCGTATTCCAATTGTTTTAATAAAATGACTACAATATGGGGCATTGTTTAGTCAGGGTTGGCTATAAAATTCTGAAATTAAGCCGTAACCTGTAGGTAGTAGGTGGTTTCATATAAACAATGCCAGCAAGACAAATGGGAATCCCTATATATTGCAACCATAAAAAATCTTATGGAGTGTTGCTTTGCTTATTATGCATTTTATCAGGGTTTTATTGAGCGAAGTAGCAATTAAACTAAATATGCTGTCCCAGAAAGCGTTTATGACTCTTCTGTCTGCATAGAGCAGACTATACTGAAAGAGACCATGACTTGCATTTCAAAACATTCTTTAGGCTTTCTTTTCAATGGTTGTAAAGAACAAGTATGGGTCTCTTCACAAGTGACCTGATGAAGCCAAAGATCTACTGGGTGAAATTTTTAGAATTTTGGGTCCTATGCCACTTGCCTAACACAGTAGATGCCTTTCCCAAACAATTCTTAGGTCATTTATGATGACTTCAATAATCCAATATAGTGTTCTTAAAGTCAAAGGCAGTTTTTGCATTTGATGAGCTTTGGAACAAGCCTTGTAGCCCCCTGTCCTGGTTTTGGCTGGGATAGAGTTAATTTTCTTCCTAGTAGGTGCTGTTTTGGATTTAGTAGGAGAATGCTGTTGATAACACACTGATGTTTTAGTTGTTGCTAAGTAGTGTTCACACCAGTTAAGGACTTTTCAGCTTCCCGTGCTCTGCCAGGTGCACAAGAAGCTGGGAGGGGGCACAGCCAGGACAGCTGACCCAAACTGGCCAAAGGGATATTCCATACCATATGACATCATGCTCAGTATATAAACTAGGGGAAAGCTGGCCAGGGGGCTACTGCTCGGGGACTGACTGGGCATTGGTCGGTGGGTGGTGAGCAATTGCATTGTGCATCACTTATTTTGTATATTCTTTTATCATTATTATTGTTATTATTATTATCATTATTATTTTCCCTTCCTTTTCTGTCCTATTAAACTGCCTTTATCTCAATCCACAAATCTTACTTTTTTTTTTCCCCCCAATTCTCTCCCCCATCCCACTGCGGGGGGAGTGAGCGAACGGCTGTGTGGTGTTTAGCTGCCTGCTGGGCTAAACCACGACACCTGCAGATATTTTTCATTCTGCAAGTTTTTTCCAGAGCAGTTTAGACACGAGAAACCTTCCCAAGGAATTCTGGGGAAAGTTACCTTTTCCTGTGAAAGTTTTAACAAATCAGGATCTTTTGAAGGAACAGTCTGCAGAATCACTTTCACACTGAGGCCTTCCCAGTCCTAAGCAATGCCAGATCTGTACAAACACAGAGC
The DNA here is from genome assembly GCF_000690835.1 of Fulmarus glacialis. Lineage (NCBI taxonomy): Eukaryota > Metazoa > Chordata > Aves > Procellariiformes > Procellariidae > Fulmarus > Fulmarus glacialis. The sequence goes on from NW_009193003.1 coordinate 29,076, forward strand.
ACCTAAAGATGCTGCAACACTTTTGCCCACAGTCTCCCCCAAAAAGAAGGATGTATTTAAGGAAGGATCAGTATGGGGAAATCAGTAATTAGAGTCTGTAAATAATTAAGCTTAGAGGGAGGTTGGCTAAAGATAGTATCTTGCAAGGGAAAATACATTTTCTGCAGTCTGAAAAGACATAGATACTGCCACAGTATGTTTTTGACAGTTCGTTAACTTCATCTGCTAGCCCTACCAATAGAATCGGGGATTTTTTGGCTGAGTTCTGCTTTAAAGTTTATCTGTGTCTTGCAGGTCCAGCAAAGCTGCTTTCATTTCCCTTTGTCCACTTGCTTGTTATGAAAATAGATTTTAATAGTCCAGCCAGGAATTTTATTATATGAAACTCAAACTACACGCAACATTTGCTGTCTGTGTTCAAATATGCACCAACCTAGGCAGCAACAGCATTGTTTAGCCTGTAGTAATCAAGTCTCATCCTTCCATGGGCATCTATGATGATTACAGTGGACACGTAGACATAGACAAATGCAGACAGAGACAAATTGTGATAAAAATATATGGTAAATATGTATTCAACTGACCTCTTTAGTTAAACTACAATAAAAATATTTCCATTACACAATAAAAGTAACAATGTGGATTGTAACAAAACTGACAAGAAAAAATGCTCTTGTAGGTATAGTATTCCCTTCAGACTTGAGATCTGTACTCAGCTCCTCTCTCATAAATATTTTTTGTTTCACAGAGGGAAAAACGCCTTTTCTATTCTATATTTCTCCATGTGTAAACCCCCCCCCTCTGTCTGTCACATTAAAACATCAAGATGTTTGGGACAAAGGCTGTGTAACTACACTCTTTGTAGAACCTTGTAGCAGTATTGGCTGATCTCAGCTGAGGCTGCTAAGTGCTGTATGTAAAACAAACATTCTTGGATTTGGCTTGATTTCACTGCCAACACTTTAGGTGAGCCCTTAAGCTGCTTTAATTTTTAATTAAAATACATCAATAATACCCTTTGATGCTCGTATCTCTGTTGTTTCCAGCTACGCACTAATTTTGTTGTCCTAATTTACACAACGTTTAATTTTCTGGTTGTTATCTGGAGAAACTCCATAGTATTTTTCAGAGCTTTTTTCCTTGCTGCTGAGGGTATGCTGGCTTTCTCCAAAAGACACCTGCCCTGAAAGTAAATCAGGCTCTTTGCCATATTCTTACTCAGTGCCCCCATGATTTCCACAGGATAAGAGCATCAGTCATTGGCCTGTAATTATCTTTAATTCACTGGTACTTTCATTGGACCAGGTGCATGATGGAGTGAAACTGGTGCAATGAGAAGACTGAAGCAGATACATAAAGCAATCATCAGAAGAGTGAAGCTATACACACTTACACATAACTGTGCATCACTTAGCCACAGTACAATTATGACTCTTGCCCCAAAGAAATTATGATCCAAGGCACTGATTCTGCAAGCTTTAAGCAAGTGCTTCAATGACTCAGTACTGTGTTGCCTATGTTGCCAACTCTCGCAGTTCCCACCAAGAATCTTACAGTGTATGACATCTGCCTAAAATCCCGTTTCTGAAAGTCCTAAGTCTGCATGAGAACCTCCAGATTAATTTGGGGGAAAAAAAAGTTTCTGTCATTGCACAGAAGAAGACTGGAAAACATGATGCAGATGTTTCACTAAGGCTCAGTAAACAAAAAACAAATTAAAAAATACCTTTTTTAAAAAGTTCTTTGGTTTAAAGATCACATCTTTTACATCTTAAAGGCCAGCCTGATGATGTTTTAGTACTTCAGGTTGACAGAATGATCAGTGGGACTATTCACAGAGTATAAAGATAAAAATGTGCAAAAGATCTTTGTCAGATCTGTGCCTACAGCCAGCCTCTCACTCCCCAAGAGCATGTCATATGGCACTACTTCTAAATTTGGCTCAAATTTGTTTTGGTGAGTGCAAAATTTGCCTAGATCCAAAGCTGGTTCTGCATCTACCATTTAAAGCTTTTCCATCACATGTAAAAACCTCTAAACAAATAAAAGCCACCGAGGCGAAGGGCTCCGGAGC
>NW_009193004.1:0-24387 GCF_000690835.1 Fulmarus glacialis
TAATATTATTAATATATTTATTAATTCATTATCCAATATGTATTCAGGTAACTATCCACTGGAAAGAGTATAAGTAAGACATTCTCTTTACAGACCTGTGTTGTGCTGCTGACATTGGTGGCACGTCAAATTAAAAACAGGGCAGGGACTTTTTGACCTGCATTCTCTAAGAAAGGAGACATAAAATAAAACCAATATTTCTCTAAAGGAAACAGGTAAAAATAATAGGTAAAATAAGCTAAAGGCCTGGCCATATTCTCAGCTACACTCCATAACTAAACAATCTCCAATTTAAAAGCAATTGGGTGGATACTTTTAGAGGTGATTAAAAGTTCAGGGAAAGGTTTATTTCTTTTTTCTTCCCATTCAGTCCAAAGTTGGCATATTTGCTCTAGCTTTAGGTTGACCTTTAGAAATTCTACAAGTAAATATAGGGTTCCTGTGGAAATGGTTGGCCTCTTGAGGAAATTGCTAAGATATATCTCCCTTTTGTAACATACCTTTGGGGTAGCTGCCAATCCTAGAACCAACTTCTGTATATAATTATTGAGCATTTACCAAAATGGAATGATGAATGTAAATGTCTCTTACAGAAAGCTCAGAGTTTGAAAATGTCCCCCCAGCTCCTTGTATAACAAATGGGGACAAGCAAGCTCTGGCCAGGTACACTGATGTGAAATTATAATATTTTATGACCATATCTCCATTTACTAATATTTATTGCTTTGTTTGCAATGTATAAATAATAAAATTGTTATGACAGTAATAATGAAAGGGTAAAGGACCAATGCGGAATGTGCCCCGATCTTGTGGTTAGTGCACTTCTACTGTTAGTGGAACCAAAATTCAGAGGGATAGCGTGTGGTCATAGACATCCAGATCTATAGGCCATCTTTCAGTTAAGTTCTGTTACTGAAGCATTTCTGCTCTTCGTGGAGTGTGTAGTAGATCAGAGTCGGGCTAGGTTTGTGCAGAGATGGATATGTAGGAAGAAACAGCAGGATCATCACAAGGAATAATGCGTATCAAATTTCACAGCATAACCTAAGCAGCTCAGTAGTAATGTGGAATTGAATTTTCAGTGCCTTAGGGTGCTAGGCAAGCAGATGCAGGAATGATATGGTTTTTAACTGGACCAGATATGTGCCTTTGGACCAAAACCTGGCAGAATGATTGAAGGTTTAACAGTATATTGCTGAAATTATCCGGGTAATTCAGATGTTGAAGAACTAGTTCAACTCTTTTGGGCACTGAGTTCAGAATACATAATAAAGGTATAGCTATATTGTCTTTATTTGAATTTTACACCTAAAGTAAGAAGTGAGAGCTGAACTCCCTCTGATGTTCTCATTACAGCTGAGAGGATAGCTTGCAATGTGTGTGCCTGACAAATTTTATTTTTTTAATGTTTAAGGTATTTTCACACACAGGTGGATATTCTCTTGAATATGCTGGCTATTCACAATTATATCCTCTCTATTCAGACATTTGATATTTAAAATCCAACCTTTGGATATTGGTGGGCCACAAAGAAAGTGGAGGTTTTATATGTATCTTATCTCTCCCCGCCTTTCCTTCCTTTCCAAGCAACATTTGTGTCATTTCAGTTATATTTCAGCCTCAGCAGAGGAAAATCCCACTTTGACAGGGAAAAGGAAGAAGTGTTTCCTGAGTTGATACCACTAGTGTGCTCACAAGGATTATTTCAGTGTCTTCTCAGTCTTCTGCAGGATCCCGCATTGCAGTTAAACTAGAAATGTTTATAGTATATGGCTAGCCTGCCTATTCAAGAAGGATTCTGGATTTTGCTGGGGCAGTCCCAGACTGATGTGAATAATCGGAAATACTAAGCTACTGGGTGATGCTTAAATACGTTTTTTTTTTTTAAATAAGCTAAGGAAATTACTTAATAGAATTTTCAAAGGAATACGAATTCAACCTCGAGAGGCTTATCATTTGATTCTGAATGGAATTAAGGATTAATCAAAGCAAGCAATATATAAAATTCAATTTATCAGATTACAGGTTTTCTCAGTGTGGGCTGGGTGCATGTTTTCCTTTTTCTGGGTATCAGTGATGCAAAAAGAATTAGTTGATTAGTTGTGGTATTGTCCTCCTTTACATGAATAAGATTTGCCCTCTTCCTTTGATCAATGCCTTCCATAAGAAGAAAAATTCATCTGTAACATCCAGCTAGGTTTCTAAAGTCTTCTAACCAAAGGTCGGAAGTTGACTCCAAAATTTAAATAGAGTAAGAACAAACATGAGTATACAGAAAACTGCTTGTTATGAGTGACAAGGAACTGAAATGACTGTTCTTCTGAATACCCCAAAGGTAGATTTTTTTCCCATAAGTATTTACATATAATGCCTTTTTCATATTAAAAAAAATAGACTTTGTAGTGCTGTTGAAATAGCAGTCCCTAAGATACCCAGATTCAGTACGACTAACTCGTAAATCCAGATTATGGTAAGTGCAGGATGGCTACTAGATGTATTCATGCTAAAAAACCCTTAAACATTAAAAAAAAAAAAAAAAAAAAGAGAGAGAGAAGAGGGCAAGAATTATGAGATTTGGAAGGAATGGAAATTCTCTTCTACATAAGAAGATGGACAAAAAATCCCAGGACATGATGAATAATAAATTAAGAGCTTGAAGAGCAGATCTAAAAGTTTGAGGACTCAATTGAAAGAGAGTAAAAAAGAGACGTGTTATTACATTGTCATCTGGATAATTTATGAGATAGATGCTTAGCTTCCAGATACAGGAAGGCATTGGTCTGAGAGTCATGATGAATGAATTTAGATAAACTAAAACATTGTTTTCAGCTGATGAAACCTGTACTGATTTAAAAAAAAAAAAAAAAAAGAAAGAAAAAAAAAGGCAAGAAAGCATCAAGGAAAAGTACAGAAAAGAACAACGAAGATGATCTGAGGTAGAAAACAACTAAGCAAAACAAAATTGCAAAGACCTAGTCAGCTTTTCAGGAAAAGGTGGATAATAATATGATGTGCTAAATACAAACATAAGTGGTGCCAAGAAAATTAATCACAGATTTCTTTTTCTACTATAACTGGATAAGAGAACACAGTGAAATTACCCAGTGCCCCATTTAAAACAGTCAAGAAACCTAGTATTTTTTGTGCAATGCATGTTTAACTTGTAAAATGTATTATTTTTGGAGAGTGCAACTAAAAACATAAATAAGTTCAAAGAGGTATTATATCTATGCCACAGGACAGGCATAGACTTACTACACATGAGAGTTCAAATATAACCTCTAAATTAGAACTCTCCAAAATAGCTGTAGTATGGAAAAGAATAGCATTCAATTGTTATATGGTACCATTATCCTCAGTGCATCTATTAGTCTTTCTTAGAAACAGAATATTGGGTTAGATGGCACTTTGCTGGGATTCACATGATTTGAACAAGAGTAATAAAGAGTATTCTAATTAATTTTTCCTTTACATAATTTTCAACTGGATAAAATTTCCATGCAGAAGTTTAACAGAGCAGTATCCATGCATTATTCATCATAAAAGTCACCTTTGCTTCTTTTTTCCTCCATCTTCCATTCTTGAGGAAAAGAAAGAAAAGATGTTAACAATTTTACATAAAGTCCTGTATGCACAAACAGTGGTGTCAAAAAAGCTACACTGTCTGCATATTTGAAATGACATCTGATTTTGGTCCAGTTTCAAAAAATGAATTTTATCATAAGAAAGCCAAGGAGGGGGAAACTTGAAAAATGTCCTGCAACAATCAAAATGACCAGAAATTTATAGAATGAGACTTATGAAAATAATAATTTAACGTAAATTTAGCCCTATTTGCCAAAGCACTGAAAAATAGCTGGCCATCTCAACATCCTGTAAAAACAAGGATAAATACTTTCATAACTCAGGTCTACTACAATAATATACTTGACAATAAAAATGAAACTAAATAGTACATTCCTCTCCCCAAATTGCTGTAAATAGTGATTTGTATTCCCTTAATGTAGTAAGAAAGGTAGGAAAAACTTAGACACATAAAAGCATTTATTTTATGAGTGGACACATGTTACTATAAGCAGTTCATAAAATTAAACTTTTTCCATAAACATTTGTAAGCCTGTAGTAACAAATCCAACTGAATGGAGATAAACTATATTGCATTTATATTCTTATCCAGTTTTATGAAGCACTAAAAGAGACAAAACACTTTCTCTAATCAAGCATCCAAATAGCTACTCTAAGTTGCATTACTCCTATAAAGTACAAAGAAAAACATGTCTTCAGTGATACAGTGAATTGTGGTAACTCTTATGATGGGGTGGAATGACATTTAATTAAAAAAAGGTATCGGGCACAATTCTTCACTTAGATTTTATTACTTACATCAGGGAAAGTGTTGTTAAATACATATGTATTTTATGCCTCTTTTGAGCGGGTATAAAATGGTACTCCTTGCTATAAAGGAACACTCCACAACTCAGTTCAGTGGGAATTTTGTCACTGGCTTTAGCGGTGACACTGGCTTTAGCGGTGACACTGGCTTTAACAGACCTGCAGGATTAGGTCCAAGACTCTCTGTCTGTATGTAATGCAGATATCTTCTGGGTAGCCTGTGGCTTCTGCCTTGGTCTAGGCAGAGTCCAAAAGAAAAGGATGGTAGGTAGCTAAGTCCTGTACTGACTAAATCCCCACATCCACACAGTTGCTGACTCGTCCTCTGTCTCTTCTGAAGAGAATGTCGGTCAGTTTTGGTAAAAAAATTTCGGAAGGTAATGCTGGTTGGGAACACCGCATGGGCATCCTGCAGCACAGGCGCAACTACGTTTCCTCATCTCAAGGGCGGGGACCCACCTTTAGTGCCGTGGAGAAATGAAAATGAACTGTTGGGACTAGTGATGTTGCCCCATCTTTGTGCAGGCTGGCTGTTCCCACCCACGATTAGTACTGTCCGGCTGCCCTGAAACCTGCAGCCTCCCATACCTGACACTGACATTGTCCCTTCCTGGCTGCGTAGGTGAATGCTTATCCTTGAGATATTTGTTGGGGCAAAGCTGAATTGTTGCCATCTGTATTTCATTAGAACTGACACTTTGGAAAAAATAACAATTTTTTCCAAATACTGCAGCTTAAAATAATTTACTAAGCAGGTTTATGACGAGGGAGCAAAAAAATCTTTAGGACTCATACCTTATTTTCAAGCGTCTAACACCTTCAACAGTAATAACGTTTTCTTTAAAAAAAAAAAGAAACCCAAACCTATATCTTACTGGTTTTATGAAGCTAGTCTTGTTTCTTGTTAACACTATGGATTCACTAAAGGAAGCCTTCCAGAATTTGAGACATCACCTTGTGGCAAATTATAATTAGCACTGCATTATTTACAACATGTGATGAGATACCAAGAGATTTTTCAAAGGTAGCATGAAAAGTTACAATGAAGGTGATAATGATTCTTTTGGAGAGTTATTCCTTTGTTCATTTTAGCATCCTCATAAATGTTTAAAGAATATAAATTAGGCTTCCAAGCCAATTAATTTGTCTGTTTCTCATCTCCAGTGATGTATTTTAATTATACTTTCATGCCTCTAAGCTTCAGAATGGAAGACGGCATGCACTGATCACAAAAAACAAAACCTGTAAAAGTCCGAAAGGATAATGGAACAAATTCCATAGTTCTGTGCCTTAGACTCAACCCATATAATTTTGTAAATATGGAAAAAGTTATTTAAGTCTTAAACAGTTATAATTTGGTGCGGCGTGCAAAGCTCATATTATAATTTGGGTGAAAAGTGTATTTTAGTTCATCTTAAATGTTACACACTATATTTACTCCGTGAAGTAAAACCAATATATGATCCATTTTGTACTACAATACACAGACTTAATTAATTTGTGGTCTAGAATATGTGCTGAATAATAAAAATAAATTTCCTGTTTTTCAAATCCATTTACTCCTCACTGTTCAATCCTTTGTCTGGTTTTGACCTTAAAATATGCCTAATATTTAAGGCATACAAATACAGACTGTTTTTGAATCACTGAACCTTGAAACAGAGCTTGGGTGCATGCGAAGTTTGACTATTTATTACAAGTAAACTCCCAAGCTAACTAATGTTAAGACTTTTTCTGATCATGTAAAATTGGCAGGCAGTAGTAATAGCTATTTCTAGCAGTATTGGGCTAACACATTGCTTGCTATCTAGTCTCTCTCAAAGGAATTTTCTAAAGGAAAGCATGCTGCTTTGAGCTATATTCAGTTATTTACTTACTAGTTTAAAAAAAAAAAAAGGAAAGAAAGAAAGGAAAGGAAAAACAAGCTAGCTATTCTCCTTCCCACCATGAGACCCTCACCCCCAACACAATTCCACATTGCGGAACCTGAAGAACATTAGGTGAGGTTGTAGCAAACACTTGTAACTAGAATAGGAAATACTTCATTTGGTTTAAATTTTTTTATATTTGAGAGAATCTTTTTTTTCCCTCCTGCCAGGTTGTGTTTAGAGGAATTTTGGAAGTGAAATATTTAGCCAAATTCCAACCCTTTCTAATGCCTCTCCAAGATGTTAGAGATGTTATAAATAGGCTAGTCAACAGAATTGTTCTCTCCTCCCCCTCAGAACTTATGTGGGGGAAAAATAAGACAAATACTTACCACAGCGTATTTAGGCTCCTTCACCTAAATACACAAATACAGGACAGGTAGACAAGAAAAAGAATAAAAGGGTGGTGTAGTCATGGACAGTACCATGCTAAAATGATGGGTTATTTTGCTAAGCCATCAGTCTTCATCAGCACAGAAGTCACATTAAGTCATAAATTGAGCAGAAAAGGAAACATTTGTATTTAGGTTTTGCTTCTCAGCAGTTTAAGTGCATAAAAGTGCCTTTAAAAAGCATATATGTAGACCATCTCCTCCCTACTTTGCAGCCTTTTAACATCAGGGTAGGAAAGAAGTGTCAGTATAACTAAACCTGACTGACCTATGTAGCCATGTTGGGTTTTCACACAGTTATTGATTGACTTGTTGCCCTGACAATCAATCCTGTTGGTGTAATCTCCTTGCTGTGCATATTTGCCCTTCTTACATTTTAATTCAAGGGAGGCCATGTCAATAGGTATTTGCTGCCAATTAATCAGCCTACTTTATGAGCAACTTGCTCATAAACAAATAGGGGAAATCCCTAAATTCCAAGCTCATTGAGAGGACGAAACCTAAACTGAACTCTAGGTACGCATTTTGCCTGCTGGAATTTATTTATAGTTGTCTGCAAAACCAGCCTTTCCATTGAAAGACTAGGCAGAAAATTAGATGCTGTGGATGGCCTAATTGCTACCTCTGTTGCTAGAGCATGGCCATTCGTGCTATAAGAAATAGCTATTGTGTAGCTCTGCATCATGGATCTAGGCTTTTTAGCCCTCTTGTCTCTCCTCGCTGTCAAGCTGAAATTTGTGTTTCTTCCCCTCTGTTTGTATCCTGGAAGGCTGGGGAAGTAGGTTGAGAGAGCGGAGCCGCTGTTGTGTAATTTCCGACGCTGGAGCTGGGTACCCTGATGAAAGGTTATCTTATTTAAAGATTTATTAACTCATAGCTTCCTCGCTGCATCTTTCAGAGATTCATAGTTTTGAATCCTTGCCAAGACAACAAAATCCATTCTTTTATTTTGGTCTAAAGGCCATGAGGTTGTGTTGCAGGAAGCTCATGGGAGAGTGAATCCTATTCAGGAGTGGGATTCATTGGGACTAAATTTGCAGGGCAAAGGCATTGTAAATAAGAGAAAAGCAAATAGGAAAAAAACCAAAAAAAACCCCAAGACCTGCATTCATAGTTTTCACATGGAACAAAATATTTAATTAACATATGTTGTCGGGTGCTCCATAGATGCAATTACTCATTCTATAAATAGGATAGTGATGTGGAAAAGGTCATTGTTAAGAAATGGTGCAATAAGCAGGCTTCTTGTTTTGGATCCTCATAGAAAAAATGAAGCTTCAGTCACTGGGGAGTCTAGAAAAATTGTTAGCTAAAATTAAGCACCATAGCCTATATTTATGTTCCAAATAGGGTGGCTTCCCCCCCTTAAAATCACAACATTTGTGCAGTTCTGCTTGGACATTGACATTGTGCCCCTCTAGGCATGATTTAAACATCAGTAGATAAACAGACTGAGATCTCTGGGCTATTTTTTAAAGAAAATTTTCATATAGCTTTTTTAAGGAACCTTTCAATAACATTTTGAGAGTGAAACTAAACCTGATTTTTAAAAAAATGCAGCCTGTGCTAAAGCTACTAGAATTTTATTTATTTATTTATTTTAAGCAAATTCAGAATACCTCTGTGATTTCTACAATGACTTTTTATGATGAAGAAAAAAACAATAATAATCTCCCCAAGTTAAAACTACACTAAATGTTTTAGTCCGAGTCTCATTTATGCTTTGAAAAATTCTATTACATATAAATCAGAGGTGAACATGTTCTTCCAAGTAGAGCAAATAATTAATCATCTGTGGGCTCAAAACTCAGGCTGTGTCATTAGCTTTTGGTTGATCTTTGACTGAGTAGAAGTCCTATGGTCTCATCTAGCTCACATTAAATGATGGTTAGAGAAGATCCTTCATGCAAATGCTACGTTTATGATTTCAAAATGATTTTTTTTTTTGCAAATAATAATTACTGCATCATTAAGATCTGCTTTAATAAACACTTCACATACTAAACTTGTTTCTTAGATTGTTTTCTATTTATTCTTGGAAATTTATATTCACTAAACATTCATCTTTGAGAACATATTCAACATTTAATGAAGTTAATGGGACTATCCATATGTTTAAGTACTTCAAGTATTTTGCTAAATCAGAGGTTTAAAGGGACGGCAAAGAACGATCACAATTCATAGGAGACATTTGTATGTTTAGAACACTTTAAAAGTACGTTATTTTTGTCTTTTCTAACGACAGTTTAAACAACAGCATAAGGTTATTCTTTATATAAAATTCAAAACCTTGAATTGGCAACAAGAACTCGCAAGAAAGTTGCTTGTCTGTGAACTTTTCAGCAAAGCTTGAATACTATCTCCAGCAGAATTAGATAATCTTGTTCCCACTGGTGAGGATTTCTGTCAGTTTTTACTTTCTCTCACATATGCAATGTTTTCTACAGACCTACTTATAACATTCAATACTTTGTTATGTCTCATAGAAGATATTGACTTTGTATTTATTGCTAATAGAGGGATGTAATTGTCCTGGTTTCAGCTGGGATGGAGTTGATTTTCTTCCTATTAACTGGTATAGTGCTGTGTTTTGGATGTAGTATGAGAATAATGTCGATAACACACTGATATTTTAGTTGTTGCTAAGTAGAGTTTACTCTAGTCAAGGACTCTTCATCTTCCTGTGCCCTGCCAGGTGCACGGGGGGCTGGGAGGGAACATGGCCGGGACAGCTGGCCCAGCTGGCCAATGGGCTGTTCCATACCATAGGATGTCATGCTCAGCATATAAGGCTGGGCGTAGAAGAAGGAGGGGGGGGGACGTTCAGAGTGATGGCGTTTGTCTTCCCAAGTAACTGTTACACATTATGGAGCCCTGCTTTCCTGGAGATGGCTGAACACCTGCCTGCCCATGGGAAGTAGTGAATGAATTCCTTGTCCTGCTTTACTTGCGTGCGCGGCTTTTGCTTTCCCTATTAAACTGTCTTTATCTCAACCCACGAGTTTTCTCACTTTTACCCTTTTGATTCTCTACCCCATCCCACTGTGGGGGGAGTGAGTGAGCAGCTGCGTGGTGCTCAGTGGCCGTCTGGGGTTAAACCACGACAGTAGTATATAAAGTAGACTTTATATTTAACAAAGTAGACTTTATATTTAACAATCAAATGGCTTTCTATGAATATGTTTATTTGTTGCAACATGTGTAGATTAATATAAGAGTTTAGAAACTACATCAAATTGTCCATGATTCAAAAGATGCTTAGAGAACACAGCTTAGACATTTTCCAGGTGCATGGAACATCTTTAAAATTAAAATAAAAAAAAGCGCATTATTTTACTTCCTAGTTTGCTGGAATTTAGGATATTTTCCTAAATGGCAATCAAAAAGTATTCAGAACAAAATTACTTTTGGTTTTTAATATAGTAAACGTATTGCCATTGAAATTTCAATGCCCTGACAGATCGCCACATAGGTTGCATTCTTTAGATTCATAAGTTTGTAGAGTATGATTAGCATACTGTATTTTAAAGTAGTAAAGGTAGTACCAAAATTATATCCAAATTTAAGGATGCTTATATCTGATACTTAGGTCTATTTTATGTTTTAATCAAACAAGCAAAACCAATTCTAATTCAGGTGATGCATATAAATGTATAATGTTAGTGTTTTACTCCACTACTGATGCAAGTAATTTAGACTGATGGACAGTGATCATAGAGAATATATCGGCAATAACCACGAAACTAAAAGGAACTTGGAACATAACTGGTATCTTTTTGGTGATAGGCAGAGGTGTTCTCTATGACGAAAAGAAACAGCGACTATCAGAAAGGAGTAGATGTGGTTGATTTAGATCTATTCCTTAGAGTCTATTTTTTATTCCTGACTGCTTCTTAAATTGTTCCAGCAAAGTAAAATTTGTGTCAAACAGGTTTCTCTACATAAGTTGCCAAAGAGGGCAAAAAGAATTACCATCAAGCCAAGAGTGTGTGCCATCAAGCTATGTGAGGTTGTGCCTTCATGTTTTACCTTCCCACTGCAGCAGGTATAATTTAACATGTGTATGCCTTTTCCACTCCAAACTTCAACTGCTCTTGTCTGTCCCTCTGCAGAGAGGTTTTCATCCCATTAGTTTAAGCACCTTTGGTGATACTTAAGCCTCATTTTTTGAAATGACCTATTTTTTACAAAGCCTTTATTAATTTTTTTGGTTTTATTTTAAACTGGTTAACTTTGCTGCATTTTATAGCATATCCATCTGCTATTGAATTGGCTGAAGCAAGGCAGCAATGTTGTACTGAGGAAAGTGGGAGGAAGCCAAAAGAGCTGGAATGAATGAAGAGCACACATGCACATAGAACAGGGAGTCCCTCATCCAAGAAAGAGTTAGAAATGGAGTTTAATGAGATGACATGACAGACTGCACTGATCTTGTGTACGGCATAGGTGGACAAGCCTGGGAGGAACCGGCGCAGGGTATTATTTGGGCTCCCTGTCCTGTCATTGTATCTCTGTGCTGCTCCATGGGTGTGCAGATGAGCTTTTATCACACAGCCTAACAGAAACGATACAGTTTGGGTTTTGGCTTTTCCTTCCCACCAGTTTCCATCCAATGTAGTGGCTCAGGCAGTGCCACTGGAAATGATCCTGTATTTGAGCCAGACCAAAGGGCTCAATCATTTTCCTTTAAACAACACTACCGTGGAAATAGCTGGTGTGGGTTTGCAGAGGTGCATATCTTTTTATGATGACTTAAATAACACCTTTATTTAAAAATATATTTCATTTAGCCTCCTCTCAGATGTTTTGATTCATGACTAATATTTGCTTTGAAAACATAATGAAAGTGGTTTCACTTAGAACCCAGGAAAATGGAGCAGGCTTGAAATATGAATTATTTGCTCCTTTTTTCTCCCTAAATCTAAAATTTTATGTTTGAGTATTTTGATAGTCAGTCTGTCAGGAGGCTTGTTTATTATTCATACATCTATATTGAGAAAACACTAAGAATGGCAGAGATTGAGAAACTTGTAGTGGTATTCACAGGGACAGTTTCCACTACACACATGGACTATGAATCAGGTGTTTTCTTAGCTGAAAGGGGAAAAAAAAATTAAGGGATCCAGCATTTATAGACTGGAGAGAGCAAAAAAATAAACACAAAACAAGTTAACATTAAGAAAAATTACATATCGGGGCAAGTATATTTTGTGTTCCTGGAAATGTTTGTTGAAACTGGATGACTTTCTGGAGTTATGCCCCAGTTTGACCACAAGCAATTGACTGTATGCCAGCATCAAGAGTTAGAAGTACTATGGCTTGGATTTTACAGAAAGTCAAAGAAGAGTATAATGATGTGCTATAAAAAAGGGCTATTCCATTTAGCAGAAATTATTATATGATCTGTTGTGCAATATTCATAATGGCTTTTTATTGTTTTTAATAAATATAAAAATGAAATCAGTGTTAAATATGATGAGCCCTGCTTTTATCAGTTAAATGCAGTAGCTCACCTTTTACAGTCTATGCAGGACTGATCATTAAAGAAGCATTCAAAATCTGTTTCTTCCTGTTGAAGTCATGCATCTATCAACTTCACGTAATAAACTTATAATTCCAGTTGTTTCTTGGTTTGGCTGAGTGTCAATTTGTGTGATTTTCCATCCATTATCTTTTTTTTTTTTTGTTTAAAGATGTGGCAGCTGTGGATTAATAGTGTTGGAACAAGCACTATGGAAGAGCAGGAAAAAAAGCAAAGGCATTTGTATAGCCTCAAGGCTGTTGGAGTTGGGTATCTTCTGTTCCTCCTGTCAAGGCTAAGGTGCTGTGCTGGTTTTGGCTTGGATAGAGTTAATTTTTTTCACAGTAGCTAGTATGGGGCTGTGTTTCGGGTTTGTGCTGGAAACAGTGTTGATAATACAGGGATGTTTTCCTTATTGCCAAGCAGTGCTTACACAGAGTCAAGGCCTTTTCTGCTTCTCACCCCACCCCACCAGCGAGGAGGCTGCGGGGGGGGTGCACAAGAAGTTGGGAGGGGACACAGCTGGGACAGCTGACCCCAGCTGACCAAAGGGATATTCCATACCATAGGACGTCGTGCTCAGCATATAAAGCTGGGGGAAGAAGGAGGAAGGGTGGGACATTCGGCGTGATGGTGTTTGTTTTCCCAAGTAACCGTTAGGCGTGATGGAGCCCTGCTTTCTTGGAGGTGGCTGAACACCTGCCTGCCAATGGGAAGTAGCGAATGAATTCCTTGTCCTGCTTTACTTGCGTGCGCGGCTTTTGCCTTACCTATTAATTAAACTGTCTTTAACTCAACCCACGAGTTTTCTCACTTTTACCCTTCCGATTCTCTTCCCCATCCCACCGTGGGGGAGTGAGCGAGTGGCTGTGTGGGGCTTAGTCGGCAGCTGGGGTTAAACCACGACAGTCTTTTTTGGTGCCCTTTGGTGAAGGATGAGACTCACGCTGCTGGTCAGGGACAAGGCACAGCAGCTTGAGTACCAAGCTGACAGTGAAACTGTGGCTTCTATACAGTGGTGAGGATTGTTTATTTATATTCAGTGACTGTTTTAGCATCAAAAGTTGGGTACCCTCACCGAACCGTGTATGCACTTTGGCCCTGAGGGGAAACAGGATTTCATCTGTACTGTTGTAGCCAGCGCTTATAAGTGGCAAGCTCTAAGCAACTCATTTGTTTTCCATGTTATCCTCTTGAAATGTAGGGAGCCTTGCTGCTTTACTGGATTTTGGATTTGACCCTGGGTACCAGGCAACTGCAAGTTTGTTAGAGACTGATCTGAGGGTCCTAAGTTCCCTGGTTGCCTCTCTTCAGAAAAGAAAAAAAAAAAAGTTGGCAAAAAGACAGAAGAGACGATCTGTATTCTCATTGTCTTGAATGCTGTAGCATATTACTGGTGCTCTTTACCTACATGCAGGATTTGTATGGGTACCAGGCTCCACGTGGAAACAGCGCTAATCATAATATTGTAACATTAATTCCTGCAGTGCACTTAAAGGAAGTGAAATCTTGTCTTCCTTGAAATGAATTAGTAGGAGCATCATCTTTGTCATGTTTTGTCATGCCTATGGTCATTTGCCATAAAATCTGTTGGATTTGCATACTGAAAATGTCAGGGTTTCTTGCAAAGTAAAGTTATTAGGTAGTGAAGGTCATACTTTTATAGGAACATTAGCAATAATATTAAGCTACTTATTGACACTGATATATCAAAGGAATTATTTTGTTAACCATGTTTGGTGAGGCTGATGCAGCTGAATCTTCAGTAGCCAAAATCATGTTTGGAACTCAATGACTGGATTTAGGCTAAAAGTCTATCACATCTCTCTGCAGTTTGTCTTCATTTTTATGGTGAGAGATGTATTGCTTTCTGCAGAAAAATTAGGAAAAAACCCAACCCAACCCAACCCAAACCAAAAATTCCTGCAAAGAAAATGTTATTTTTCCTTGTAGTATAACTGTGGGCCACTCTTTCTTTTCACTCTACTAATTCCAACATTAGTCTCTTGCACCTGTTTACTCTGGTGCTGGATAGCAAGGAAGAAAGGGGATGTTACAGCACAACAAACTAGTGCTTTCTCTGCTCAGCCTCCCTATTTTGACCTGTGCTCTTGCACACTGGTGAGAGAAAACCAAATAAAAATAAACATCCTCTGTGATACTTTATTAACCTGAAACAGAATGTGAATAACAGCCTGGTGGGTGCAGTATCTCGTGCACCTGTATCCTATCTAACATAGCTATGCATATTTACACTACTGTCGTGGTTTAACCCCAGCCGGCCACTGAGCACCACGCAGCCGCTCGCTCGCTCCCCCCGGGTGGGATGGGGGAGAGAATCAGAAGAGTAAAAGTGAGAAAACTCGTGGGTTGAGATAAAGACAGTTTAATAGGGAAAGCAAAAGCCGCGCACGCAAGCAAGACAAAACAAGGAATTCATTCACCACTTCCCATGGGCAGGCAGGTGTTCAGCCATCCCCAGGAAAGCAGGGCTCCATCACGCGTAACGGTTACTTGGGAAGACAAACGCCATCACTCCGACCGTCCCCCCCTCCTTCTTCTTCGCCCAGCCTTATATGCTGAGCATGACGTCATATGGTATGGAATAGCCCATTGGCCAGCCGGGCCAGCCGTCCCGGCCACACTCCCTCCCAGCCCCCCGCGCACCTGGCAGGGCACGGGAAGATGAAAAGTCCTTGACTAGCGTAAACATTACTTAGCAACAACTAAAACATCAGTGTGTTATCAACATTCTCCTCATACTAAATCCAAAACACAGCACTATACCAGTTAATAGGAAGAAAATCAACTCCATCCCAGACAAAACCAGGACAACTACAAAACTATCTTGAATCTCGTTAACCTTTTAACCTTGCTGCTATCTTATGACAGTGAGTTCTTCAGGTTAATTAAGCTGTATTAAAAAATTAGCATAGCTGGATGAATTCTTTTCCTTTTTTTATTCAGTCATGCCAGATTTACTGTTGAATAAGAGCAACAGAAAGTTCAAAAGAAGTAAGCTAAGTCCTCAGAGTACCCTTTTCCTCCCACTTCCTCACCCCCCAGGAACAATGTCAATTTGAGTGTAAAACAGTCAGGAAGCTGGTGTAACTGCAACGTTTGCCTTGTCTCTATAGCCTTGTTTATAACTGTGTTTGACAATTTTCTCTGCTTGACCCAAACAAATGAGCTCTTGGAATGATGACTGCTGACTTTGCCTGCAACTTAAAGCCATTAAGCAGCAAACTCTCCACAGTTTCTTCACATTATGAAATACAGAACAGGAGGTGGCTTTCCTCCTCAGTAGTATTGTTCCCTCTTTGGGGTCTGCCGCTGAAACTCCCACATGGTATATTTGCTGCTGTGATCCTTATAAAAATAATATTTCTAATAGTGCACTTATGCAAATGTTCCATGAAGATTTACAGATTTGGAATAAACTTAATTACTGTGTAGAAGAGTGTTCAAGTGCTGCTGGTATCTTGTGTTTAAAATTTGTTTATTTCGCATTGCTATAAAAATGCGTTACTAGAGGTTTCATAATACCTTTACTGAGGTAATACGCAGAATTCACTTGGAGCTTTGCCACTCATTTCTATGCCTGAGGTAATATATAAATACAATTATATGCCTAACTTGGTGGAATCTGTTATCTTTTGAAGATAGAAGAGTTCCAGATTTTAGTCCTTGCATTTATAGCTACATATACATGTAAGTAAATAACTACAGGATAAATAGTCTATTAGTCTGCATCTGTGCAGATGTTATCACTGGGTGTATTTTCAGAGTTTTAGAGTTTTTTACTAAACATTTATTTTATTGGGATAATCAAAATTATGGAAGTCATCTGGAAGCTTGATTGTATTGCATAGTATATATTGGGTGATAAATGACGTTCTGCTATCTAGAGAAATCCTATAAGGATAACATTATTGTTTAAAATTTTGTTCTGATTAGTGCCACAGTCTCATACCATAGGACTCACATAACATACATATGATTTTACACTCCTTTTGTATGAAGGTGCCGTTTGTCAACACTCTCACAGGATCCTATTTACATTAATTGTTATTTTGATGAAATTCTACAGCATTTGGTATTTCTTTTTGTTCAAAAAGAATGCACTGTACTTGAATTTGAGATAATATATAAATCATATTGACAATTAAATGCAATAATGAAGTAATCAGGAAGGTAAAACTTGAATTATTCAGCTAAAGATTAGGAAATTGATATTTTGGGTGGATTGTGTTATGTATCATCTAGGTTAAAAACAAACTCAGCAGAGCAGATAAGTCCATTGATGAGCAACAAGGTGCAATCTGAACATGCTGTTTGTCTTATTGTTAGTAGTATGTTATGTGGAATATATTGAAATTGGAAAATTAACATTTTTAAATGGTGTGATTTCTTTCAAGCTGGCTGTGGTCTTTATTTTAAGCTCTTAAAGAGATATTGTTCCTTTACTATTTCACTAGTATTTATTTAAATACTCCAACTGAAAGTTGAAACAATTAAGCTTAAGCTTGGTGGTATACAGACACAAAATTAGATATTTCTGCCTCAAGCACCATACAGTTGAAAATCTCACTCAAATAACGCTGCGAATGCTGTGATATCAAACTGTAAGGCAAAGCTCCATCTTTATTGAAGTTGATGGCAAAGCTTCTGTTGTCTTTAGTCATTGGAATTTCTTTCTAAACATCTTTGAATAAAAAAGTTTACGAAGTAAGTCAAGAGAATAAAGTAGGATAAAGGCAAGCAAGCTAAGTGAGAAGAGAAAGATGCTATAAACCTGATCTTGAAAAAACCTTGAATGTGAAGCATGAACTTCAGCATATTTGGCTGTGCAAATGATAAGAGTATTACAGGTCTTTTCCTGGAAGCTGTGCTATAAGGAAGTAAGCCCATGGCTCCCTTTACTTCTCAACTTCTGAGAAAGTAAAAGAAAACTTAAAGGCTGAGGAACTTCAGGAGCTTATAATTTGAAAGCAAAACACCGCTAGGACAGACTACCTGCTACAGTAAATAAAAAACTTCAGTTAACTGTACAAAAACCATCAATAATGGGATGAAAGTGGAAATAAAAATATATGAATCACTGATTGTGACCTGTACCATGGGCAAATAGCTCATGTTCCTTTAAGAGCTAACTTTTTTCTGAAGAATCAGATGTAGCAGGAATCTCATGTTCTTGTTTCTTGGCATTTCTGGATAAGCCTCAGAGTTTTTCAATAGACAAAGGGATTCCAGCCATGCTTTCTGCATACAGGACAGTAGGCACAGCCTGAGGTAGGGTTTTCTTCTTTCCATGATGATTTTATTGCAGTGATGCTTTAGGATGTACCAGCTTTCTCCTGTAAAAACCCTTTTTTGCTTTTGCTTCTTTCCAGTCCCTCTCAGGCTCATCCCACTCTAAGGCTCAGTCATCCTGAGAGATTAATGTGTGCATATCCCAGGAAGATTGGTATAATGTGAATTTCCTCCATCTATATGATAAAGTGCTAAGGCCCTCACAGTCATCAGCAGTGAGAAAAGGCTGCATGAGTGGAAAGAGTTGAAAACTCCAAGTATGGAAATGATTGCAGTTTTTTTTTCCTTTTTTACAATCAGCATATCAGTTACGAAACTTCACTTTGAGTGGGTAGATGGTCTAAGTATTGCCTCTGTCAGTCTCAAGTACTGCCCTGTACCATTGCAAATGAAGCGCTGATCATCTGGGGCCTGCTTTAACACCAGGCTCAGTGACAGCTCACATTATTAAAGAGAATGCTCACCTGTAAAGTCAAAAACTGCTGCTTTAATGCGTCAAGCCATCTTTTTTTGTGTGTGTTATCTGTCAGACTTGCAGCTTCTCCTGGAGCTGGGTCGAAGTTTGCATCTGATAACCCTGTGAGTTAAACAGGAGTACAGATCCTGCCAGATCTCTCTAATTGCAAGTCTTATCTGTTTTACAGTTCTGTTCATCTCCTTTGTTACTGTCTTCTTTATATATACTCACTATTAGTATCTAAAGATGCTAAGTGACATTTTGCAGAGAGGGTCTTCTATAAATGATCAGGCTCGTCTACTGCAGCTTTGGGTACCGGCACATTTTAAAGTGCAAAAGTTTATGTAAATTCATTGCATGAACATCTAACAGAGAAATGCTATTTTCACAGACATAATATAATAGGTTCTCTTTGTTTTTAAGAATATATCTGTGAGACGTGCATCATTTGTCACATTAAATACTAACCGCAGCTTCGAACTTATAATGTAGGAACATCCTTGGGCCACATGTCATTATTCTACAAAATGTATATGCGAAAAGTTAGAACTTAAGTGCAAGATGATGTTTGCCCTCCACTTGGCTGCTTGATTGCCCAGACTACCTAGAATCAAGTCACAGACAAGTGTCATAGTGTGAGGATTTAGCAATGGCTGATTGCTTTGAACACAGGCAACACAATGCATTCTAATGTGCATTAGATAGATGTACGTGTTATATGGGTAAATGACGAGGTAGCTGAAGATTGCAGAGGCATGACACTCAGTCAAGCAGACATATTTGCGCTCTGGACGCTATCCTCAAACTACATTTAAAACAATAGCAAGGTAGTATATTTTTTGCAATGAAATTTGTTAATGTGACTACTAGATGTGTCAAGGTCTAAGGGGTATGATCTATCATTTTTACTGCCTTGCCTTCCAGATGCTTGTGCCAGAGAGGCCATCAAGATGTACTGGCTGTAGTGTGCATCATCTTCTCATAGTTGTAGTGCTCTGAATTGCTGTGACCATATATTTTTCTTCTGGTCTGACACAGGTCACAGCTGTGAAAACGCAATTTGACTTTCTAACAGATTTTATGTTATGCATGCTGTTAGAAATGAGATAAATACCTTGAAATAGCAATGTTCAGGGTATCCATTGATGATTCTGATGCACTGATTATCTTCATGCCATTCATTCCAAATGAACTCTATTTATCACCTGTTAGTTGAATATAATATTAATCTGTCTTAGCGTTCTCCAGTAATCGCCTAAGAAACTGTATTATTCCATTCTCTCCTCTACTGCTGTGGGACATGACTGTTGTTTTCAATGAGGTGACAAAAAGATGGTAGAACAAGAAGTTACTTACTGTAACCCCACTGGAATCAATTTTGAAAACTGAGGCATGAATCTTACTTGCTATTTCTTTAGCCTTGAGTGTTCTGGAAGCAAAGAGGACATAAATATTGTGTTAAAGATTCATAATAAAATATTTTGTTACTGCTCTTAATGCTTTTGATAGGGTTAGTCAATGCTGATTCTCAGTCTACAGGTGAGGGTGACTGAAATAGTTTGAATTTTAAAAGAATTCATAGAACATCTTCCACTCCTCCTAAATGTGTTTTATCTTTCTTTCATTTTATGTATGACAGTGTTCAGTGTTAAGCTCAATCTAAACTAATTTCACCGAAGAAATGCTCTACAAGCAGCTTTCTTCTCCAAAACTTCCCACAGGCATGTTGAGGTTATAGTCAACCATAGCAGATAACAGCTCCTGCGTTATGTTCCTTTCTCTTTGATTGAAAACTACTAGAGCCCTTGGATTGCAAAGGACTTGGTAAGTGGAATCCTGTTAGAAGGAATATTCTGTCTGGCAGCAGATATTTGAAGCAAGTCCAGTATGAGCTGAGAGAGTTCAATTTTCTGGTATTCTCGAGCACAACACCAGAAAATGAAATTCTTTTTTCTCCTCTGCAACTCATAAATCTTGCATACCATCCTGCCTTATAAAGTAATACACTGGTATAAAGTAATTTGATGTTTTTACTGCTCTAGAGCTGTTTTTGTGGAACTTGGTTTCTACAGCATCCTTTCCACTCTAACAATGCTTACATAGCACTATTTTAAAGAAAGTAGTAAAATAGCATGGCACAGGCACAAGAATGAAATGCTTCTCTAACCTCTTCAGCATATTCTCTACCTAAAATGCTATTTAATGGCAGAAGAATATAAAGCTTGGCCACAAGTTTACTGCTGCAGGACTGCACTATAAAGAAATGTGCCTTGCATTGAGTAGTGAATGCAGTTGTGTAGTATCGCTTCACAGATCAAAAAGGAAGGTGAAAATGAATGTTAAGCCCCTTTTTTTTTCCCCCATATGATGAAGTTGTTATTCCTTGAGGAGTGGTAATATTTGGATGCTGTAAGGAGGGTATATGCATTAAATTTTATTTAGAGCATGATTCACAAAAGCCATCAGTTTCAGATATAAAATCTGCATCAGATTTCCATGTATAAACACTCTGAGCCTGGCTGCAATCCTTGAATAGGACATTTTTTTTTTTGTCCCAATCTTCCAAGTACTTGCAGAAATTGTAGATGCAAGTCTTGCTTTTGAGCAATCCAATAGCTAAATGAGCAAAACATGCCATTATTCAGCTACACTCTCATTTGTCTGTGGAAACCTCACATGAGTACTATTAATCACTATCTCATGCACCAATAGCAATTCTGACCCATAGTTCATCAAATGCTTTTAAATAGAAAAGCTCCTGTTCTCCTTCTCTTGGCAGTGTTTCCGAGCGAGGTCATGTCTGCTGGAAAGATGCTCTCTAAGATTTAGCAATGATAGCTGTTAAAGCTGTAAAGACCATGGGGTTCCCAAGTACAGACATGTATTTTTGCAGGGTACTCATAAGTTAAGATTAATTATTTGTACCCTGGATGAACGACTCTCTCCTGCCTAGTTTCCATGGACATGATGTGTCTGAGTTACATCTTAACACTACTCTCTGCAACAGTTTTCCCAAGATCCTTTTCTTGTTTAAGCTGCCAGCCTGGAAGCTCTCTCTGGGCTTTAACAATTAAACTGGGTTCTTTTCACCCGACACCTTGGCAGCAGTAACAAAGGCTTTCTGGGCATTTTATACCCTGACCTACCACTGTGCAAGTTCACTTCCAAGCACACACGTCATTATGACCTTGATTTGAAGATGATGAAGTTTCACAGGTATAGGTGAAGGCCAGATCTGACCTCCAGACTTATCCTTCCTGATGATGATGATGTGGGAAATGTAAAAAAAAAATGTAGATTGCCAAGGGTCATGACATTTTTCAGATGGGCTTTCAGGAAGTTATTTGAGGCACAATGACTATAAACACACCCAAGTGCCATCATAAAAAAGTCTTTGTTTTTAAGCAAAGGAGCTTACTTTAAGCACCCTGCCTGAAAGTCTAGTGGGTGATGCCTGCTTTGTCAACAAAACATTGCTGTATCTCACCTTGTGCTTCTTCCCATCTCTGTGGTAACAGTCACGGGGAAAAAAAATTAAGCATCTAGATAATAGCTAACCAGGCGAAACTGGGTGGAATAATGATCATTTGTTTGCAGGCAGGGGAAAATTCTCTGCTAAGTAGACGTCAAGGGTAATGCTGACCAAGATGGCAGGCAAGGAGAGACACCTCTGCATCTGTGGCTCTGGCCTTTGGCGCATCTGCATAAATTTTGACTCTGAAGCTTTCCCAATTAAGTTCCTGATAAACGTGAGTTTCTGATATAATTTTCTTGAAAGGTTAAGGTCAAATCCTGGCAGGCAGTTCAGCCAACATCTGAGGGATTTTCTCCAAAAAGCTGCCTCCAGTGACAATCGCCCCTGACTTTAGGGCTCTCTCACAAATCCAAGGATTTCTGCAGTGGTCTTGGTATTCATCTGCTGCTACTCTGCTTCCTGAACTCTGGCTGCTCCTCATTACCCTGTCTTCCAGGGCCAGAAGGGCACTGAGGCTGCCACAGGGAGGGAGAGAAGTACGTGGAAGGAGGATGCCAGTAAAAGGGGTAGGCTACTTGACTTTTCTGAGCAGTAAATTTGTCAAAAGTGGGATTGCAAAAAGGCATCACTACAAAAATTGGGTTCAGTCAAATGGTGGGTTTTGAAATTAACCATTTCATTTGGGAAATACTTTTTTTTTTTTCTTTTAAAACACATTTAACTTTTGTTAGACAAGGAAAAAAGTTTAAAAATATGGTAACCCCTTTTTTTCTTTACATTGGTTTTGACTCTACATGAAACAATATACCTCAGTACTATATGGTGGTGATTTTTTGAAAAAAAAAAAATTTTAGTTGCTGAGCAAAAATATAATTTTTAATATTTTTGCACCTCTTCTTTAGGGATAGAAAGAGACAATCCATTGTAGAGGGTCCAATAAAGAAGGAAGTGATGTGAGGGTACAAAGAAATGCAAGTGTGAAGAAAGGAGAAGGAAAGACTGTCTCGATAAGAGTGATATGACCAGAGCCCTAAATGTGGTCACTATTGGTTACCATTCGTTTTCATGACTGACAGTCAAGGTTACCTCAGCAGCTATTAGGATTTTCTGGTGAATATAGATGACACTGAAGTAATGTTGTTTACTGAGAGTCTGACAGGTTTCAAGGATAAACTACAAGGTGCCACTGATGAAGTCAAATGACAGGGACACCACAATTTCCTTGTCTTTAATTTTTTTCTAATGCGTCATGATCTGCAAAGTAATACTGATGCTACAGTAGTTCCTAAAATAGATGCCATTATGTTCATTAGATGCTTCACATCTGGATATCACAACCAGCAACTGTTGTAAGAAGCGGGGGGAATGTCATTTTAATCTTTTCTGGGTTTTCTTGATTAGATATCTCAGACTTCATAAGCATTTATTTAATTCATATTAGCATTTAACAGTCAAATGCCCTCAATGGTGAAGAATTACCCTAGAGGCAGCATAGAAATTAACGGTTATTCTGTGACAGATCTTCTCTCTGACAAGGACTTAAATATTGAAATTCTAATTTATTTATTATGCAGGAAGATGACATTTTATCCCTCCAGCCGTTTGACAGTAAGACACTATAATTATGCCTTTCCCTAGGTTCCCATTTTCCCCTCTGTACCTTTGTGTGAGATTATAAGAGTTCAGACTCCTGTTCCCAAACAGGTTCACCCTTACAGAAGCACATTTGCAGTAATCAATGCAAATGCAGTGACTGGTTCTTTCTAGATCATTTCTTCAAACTGAAATTTCTTTGCCTTCACAGGCTGTTATGGGGATGACAGATGGCAATGTGTTTGTTGGGAAAAGTGGAGGTGACTTTAATGCACTCTCTGTACATCTCTATGCTTGCTCTATTATTAAGCTCTGATTTGTTCTGAGAAAGAGCACAAAAGGCAGCCACTGTATCAGAACACTATCCCGCAAAATAGGAGTTGTGGAAATATTACATGTAGTTGTGATTTGTTTGAGTAATTGTCTCTAGGAAGACTATTATTAATATATTGCAGACAGGAACTGAGGACAAGGAAACACAACCAGAGCAAACTTCTGGCAGTTACACTGTATATGCAGCCATTCATTTATGCCGTAGAAGCATATTGCTATCAAAGATTTTTGATAATGCTGTTAGTGACTTATAATGTGAGCGGTGTGTCACATGCTCAGAAAGGGCTGTGCAGCCACATCAGTCCCTAAAGACAGCTAACTGCAAACCACATCTAATATTCTGACATTAACTTGCAATGCCAGTCTTATACATCAGCTTGGTACACTTGAGCTGTCATGCAAGACTTACTAGCATTTCTGAAAACAAAACTAAGAGCCAAGTAAGAATTTGGAAGAAGGCTGGAAAGAAATGGCTGGACTTCAAAAATGTGAATTTTGCAGGGGCCTGGGTAAGCACCAGGAAAGTGCAGCACAAGCATGTGGATGCCGGGCTAGCTTCCCAGCTGCCTCCCAGCCCCCATGCACAGCCTGCGGGGAGTGCTGAGGGTGCTGGCAGGGGGTCCGAAAGCTTGTTTGGAGAGAAGGGTTACCCCTTTGCTGCCATAGAGGAGAGGGGGATCACAGTCTCCCTCAGGTTTCCCTGCTTTCTCATTGTGTTCCTGCAGCAACAGTGGGCAAAAAGGGCCCCTTCCCCAGCGCGCTTAACTGGGAATCAGTCACCCTCTCATTCACCAGCCAGGGCAGCCCCTGCACCCCGTCTGCTAACGCGCTCCCCCCAAAGACAGACCAAGGAAGACGAGTGGTGCTTTGGGCAAAGGGTGTACAGGCAGGGTAGCCCGCAGTGTGACAGCCAGGCCCTTTTCCTGGAGTGCCTTGGCTTTTTGGTTAAAAGTGTGAATAGTCATAGAATCATAGAATCATAG
>NW_009193005.1:0-15193 GCF_000690835.1 Fulmarus glacialis
AACCTTAATGATTCTATGATTCTAATCAGTTCTATGAGATAGAAGTTTTATGTATTGCTAATCCAGTTAATATAGGAATTATGTGAATAAAATTTTTAAAATTATAGATCTTGCATTCACAGGGAAAAAGCAATGCTGTTTTCAAAAGCAACACAGATATTTTGGAAATATTGAAACTTCTGCTATAAGTCCTGAGGCTCTGATACTAAAAAGTGTAATTGTAAAATGTAAGCTTAAAACTCATAAAAAGTCTATAAAACCTGCAGGTTTATAGAATTCTTGAAATTCTTTTATTTTACATAAATCAACCTACCTTGAAATTATGACATCCCTCTCTCGCTGCCACTATCTCTATTTCTCCACACCCTTTAACAAAGAACTGTGAAAGACCAACACTATTAAGAAGGGCTATTTAATGGATTTTGGTATTTTCATTTGTGCAGGATGGGAGCTGAATGTTTCACACAAAGATATTTACATGATAAATTATATAAAAAATTATTCTCATATTTTCTTCCTAGAGGACTGGTAAATATCTAAGCAGTTCACATAAAAATACCTATACAGGTGGAACACTGTGTGGTAAGCAAAGAATGTACACACTATGGATGTAGGTGGAATGAAGAATATTTACAATTTCATGAGTTGAAAGAGAAAAAGAAGGAGCATTCAAATTGCATCTTTGCTGTAGAAATTTCACAGTCCATTTAGACCCAAACAGGGGGAGTAGGTGGTTAGGAATAAGCTAACGAGAACAGAGGGATACAAAATATTATTTAATACAATGAAGTGAGAAGAATGGAACTTGGGAACTGGGGACATACAGTTGGTCTTCCATTCACAGAAAGTGTAGAACAGCATGTCCAGTCGCTAATGAGCTGTGTTACTGCCCTTTTAATATGAAAGAAAAGAAATTATGGTGGTATCAATTGCATGAGGCACTACATATCATGTTTCACAGACAGATGGGAAGATACTATCAAGTCTTTACTTGGAAGGACTCTGCCACTGTTTTAGACTGTTGTGGCTTAACCTGGCAGGCAGCCAAATAGCACGCAGCTGCTCGCTCACTCCCCCTGCCCCCGCAGTGGGACGGGGAGAGTATCGGAAGGGTAAGAGTGAGAAAAACTTGTGGGTTGGGATAAATACAGTTTAATAGAACAGAAAAGGAAGGGGAAATAATAATAATAATGATAGAATATACAAAATGAGTGAGGCACAATGCAATTGCTCACCACCTGCACTGACTGATAACCAAGTAGCGATCGGTGCTTCCTGGATCACGCCTACAATTCACATACTGAGCATGACGTCACATGGTATGGAATACCCCGTTGGCCAGCTGGGCTAGCTGTCCTGGCTGTGTTCCCTCCTCCCAGTCTAGCTTGGTAGCAGAGGGTAGTTGTCCTTGACAAGATACTTAGCAACAACTGAAAACATCAGTGCGTTATCAACATTCTTCTCATACTGAATCCAAAACACAGCACTAGGAAGAAATTTAACTCTATCCCAGCCAAAACCAGGACATAAACCCACAGTACAAAAACACTTTTAGAAGAAAGTGGCAGAAAAATAGCAAATAGATTTCTGGGGAGCTTGAAATAAAATGTGACTCCCCACTCATAGATCATTGGCATGCATTACGTACAATTAAGACTATAGCATAACTGGCATAGGGAGGAGCAGGCATCCCAGAGAAAGAAATATGACTGGATCACAGTTGCATCTTGGCTACAGCAATGAAGGGTCAGTTGCAGAAGGCAATAAATTTGAACCAGGTTTGGGGACAAAAGTGGTATAATAAGAATTAATTTGGTCCCTTTTGTGGAATTCAAAGGAAGATAAATTGGTCATACAGCCAATTCTTCCCCTGCAAAGATACATTCAGACTTGGAATTAAAGCCTAGTCCATAATCAACATATCATTTGTTTTGCTGATTCAGTGACAAATTTTGTTGTAAATGTGCAAAAACTTTACACAGTTCAGTCTCTATCCTTACAGCACCTTATAGAATGCTAAATGAGTAAACATTGTTTAGTCAAACTATTTACATTATCTCAAGATATAGCCAGAAACAACTTCTCCCTTTTATGAGATTGGTTATGCCCATTTCCAATCACAGATACTTTTGAAGATGTTTAGAATTGGACTGTGAGCATGTATAGTTCTACAGTAACACTTAAAAAATGTTTTTCATTGCTGAGTATTATTTTATGAAAATATCTTTTTTTTTTCCAGAAATGTAGAACACTTGAGAAAGAAAATTATTCATAGCTATCAAGAGGACCACTTTGCATTCCCTCATAGAGAACTTTAAGAAAGATACCAGAGTTCTACACTGTATGGGGAAAAATTCCAAAATACTTCAGTCAGTATGAGTAAGACATGAAAAATGGATGTTTCTGAAACTTGCCTGGCATTGTAAAACCCTGGCAGCAATACTGCTGAAGCTGTTGACCATTAAAAAGAACACTATGGATTTAGACCATGGCTGAACTACTAAGCATCAGAACCAGTGCAGATAAGGAGGACATCCGTTCAGCTTCAAACAGACATCTTGCAATTTCTAGACACCTAGAGCAGTTCTTAATAGCAATTACATGTGAAAAGGACAATGAAAAAGATATTTGTTTTACCAAATCTCTTCCCTTTTGCAATCCACCACTTGTGATAAATAGAATAAATAAACAAACAATTAGATAAGATAGAAAAAACCTAGACTTTTCCAGTCTGGGCTTTGGGGGTTGGATTATTTCCCCGCCCACACACAGCATTTTAATAGAAAAATAGTCTTACAACAACTGGACGAGATCGAAGTCTTTCTTTGGATAATCAGACCTTCAAGAATATTGCTGTCTTCCTGTTTAATATGATCTAAATCTAAATGGAAAAAGTGAGATTCAGGTTAATAAAATACAGACGGGCAGATGTGGGTTCTAAAGGATAAGTTATGCACCTGTAAAATCAGTGGATTTTTTTTTCTAAAACTCACTTTAATTTTCTCTTTCTTTCTTTTCTTCCTTTCTTCCTTTTTTCTTTCTTTTTTTGTAGACATTTTCAAAGCTGCCTTGAAATCCTTTTTCTCTTCTTACTTTCTCCTAGCCTCTTCAGTGCTGCCTTCTCTTTCTGGGAGACAATATATTCATGAAGGTAATACTGTACTACTGCAGCACTCACACTGATGCTTCTGTAAACTCCACGTGGGTGGAAAACTACTTCTGCCTAGAGCACCACTAACTTCATGGGACGACAAAGCTGTAATATGCTAAGCAAAACAGAAGCATTGCCAATGTGCAACATTTCCTTAGGCTTTCTGAAAAATGAGGACAAAACCTGGTGTCTGAGCTTTGTTTGTAATAAATGAGGCTCATAAGCTTTCTTTTCTGGATCTGTGTTAATGGAGGATAAGATGCATAGAATCACCCCTGCGTTTGTTTATTGCACGGCATTTCTAGCCTCAGGCTGCCATAATTTTATACAGGGTTGTATGAAATATTCGCTTTTACTTTGAAGTTCTGAGAACCAAATAAAGCAAACTGTGTGATGGCTCAGAAACACCCAGATTCTTCAAAAAGTGTCATTTCATGGCACAGAATAACATATTTTTACTGTGCTAATTTTTTATCAAATACAACAAGCTCTTTTACACTGTTTGAAGATTTTAAAGCAGACTCAGCCCCTTGCAAAAATGTACTCTTGCAGTAACAGTAAATTATTTAAAAATTAATTTGTGAAGCACCTGCTAGTAGATATATTTATGTTCTAGATGCTCTTACACTGCTGTAATTATCAGTTGTCTTTAAAGGGGAATATAACATGACTTCTTCCCAGCATTTTTTTCTAGAATTGGATTTGATATTAAATCTCATCTAAAGAAACACTAGATCTTAAGTAATTTTCTTAAAATCTGGGAAGGGGTATATGTAGTTCTTTTAAAATGAATACACAGAAATCATAATAGGGCACATCAGCAAGAAAATTACTAGTTTTTTAAAAAAAAAACCAAAAACATTTGATAGAATCACATTTTAGACCACTTGCTGTGTTCCTGTGGTGTAGCACAAACTTTTCTATACAAAGAAACCTGTAATAAGGAGCTTTAAATACCAGGAAATGAAAGCTCCAATTCAAATAGAAAAATGGCTTAATAGCTTTCCTGGTTATAATTAAAAGGAGTTTTGTTCAACTCACTGTCCACAATCCATGTAATTATCACCTGAAATAACATCTCAATAGAGTTGAACCACATAATAAAGCTTCTTTACCCTGATAATTAACAAGGTTGAATGTCATTTCTGTAGCACAGAAAGATTATTGTTTAAATACATCCCTAGTAAGATTGAATCAAACCAAAAGAAATAATCAGCAATAGAAGAATTTATTTTATATGTTCTTATTTCCTTGTAAAACAAAAAACTTCTACATATTCTGCAATATATACTCAAAATAACAAAAAATAGTGTTAATATAAGAAAAATGAAAATAAACAACATTTTTCAATAACAAGATTTTTTTCCTCTCTGTGCTTTATTTAAGACTATAGACAAATTAATTTCACATAAAAATGAAAAATCCTGATGCTATGTATGACAGATAAACTGTGAATAAAGTTTGCTTTTTGTCTTACAGTTTGAAGGCACAGTATTACAGTATCAGATTAGTTCACGTTATTCTTTTATTTCAGATCTTAACATTCTTTCATGACTCCTGTTAGAGTCCTTTTAGACATCCTCTGGTGGCACAAGTAACTTCCACTTTGAGGGGGAACAATTTTCCCAAAAATTAAAATTCTGGCCCAGTACCACTGCTGCTTTTTCATTCCCACATCCATTTATTAACCATTCACCTTTTTTAGAATCTGGGTCAAAAACATAACCCTGGTCCTCTGTGATATTTCATGAAACCTATCTTTAATTAGTTTTACATGGAAATTTTTTAAAATTATGTAACATTTTGTCAAATAAAAATAAGGTTTTATTTTACTAGGGTACTATGGCTTAGTATGCAGCCTTCAAAATACAGGCAAAAGAATAGTCCTAAATGTTTGACTAGCATTGTTTGTGTATGGGTAAACATACCCATAGGATATTCCCTGGATCAAGGTCAGTTCCTCAAAACTTTACAGGATTAAATGCAAATTTCTAAATTGGGGGTTTTAATCTGTAATACCTAAAACTTTAGGTGAACTGCGGGACATTGGGTATGTTTTCATGCATTGTGGGATGTATATGTATATGTATGAACTACAGACAGGATTAAAAAAAAAAAACAAAACTTTGGATTAAATTCCATTAATTCGTCAATATCTTCTATTTCAATTAAGCCTCATAGTCAAACCTATGTATCAGCTCTCTCTAATAGCAGCAACTGGCACCTTAAAAAGCAACTAAACCAGGACTAAATTTTGGACTACATTATTACTGGAGATTGGCTTTCCCTTCCTCATACCATTGCAAAAAAAAATTTACATGGTATTGCTTCAAGTGTAATCTACTGAATTGCACATGAGTACTGAGACACCTAAATTATCTGAACTACTTCTGAACAGAACAGAACATTTGCCTTACCAAAATAAGAATACAAAAAAAAAAAGAGGTCTGGCTAAAAAAGTGGATTATAAAATTCGAATTCTTTAATTTATTTATATATAGTATCTTATTGTCATAGTATGAAAGAAAAATAAAGAAATGTAAGGAGTTGAAAAGTAGAGAACAATAAAATATATGCTTTTTGTCTAATCTACTATGATTTTTTCTTAAGTCTTACTATCACATTCTTTTTAATACCATTGACTCTTTTAGTCCACTCAAAATCATATTCTTTACCTTATATCCCAGTAGTTGGCAGATGCCAAGTGAACGTAGCTGCACCTGGAGTTCAAAGCTGCTGATGCCTGATTATTGTTGCACAGAGATGGTGAATAAAGTTACGTCTGCCACATGGCCCTGGTTAGTTTTACGAAGTTCAGATAGCACTCTGATTTTAACTAGTAAAGTGGAATCAGATTCCATTACTAAGAAAAAAGGACTTTCACCTTTTTGGAGAAACACAATACATTTACTTTCATATTTTTAAAAGACTTTTAAATTATTTTACCCTTTTCTATGGGGGCAAAAGCATATTCCACCTTCTCTAGCTCAGGGTTATAAAACTAAGATCTGTGTATGTGCGACTGAACTGTAATTGGGGTCAAGGATGCTATAAAATGATCTGGAAAGTAAGACCAGTGGCGGAACATGAGAAGAATCAGTATATTCAGTATGGAAGAAGAGAGACAAAAGACGGGAAATAACTACCCACAAAGACAGAAGAGGGTGACATAGGGATTCTATGACAAGGTTTGGATACTTCTGTTACTGAACTGCCAATAACAGAAACAGTGATACAAAGCTATAGCCAGCTGCATTTAGGTTACATATTTTCAAGGGCAGAGTGTATGTGTGTGGAAATCTCTGTATTAGTGCATCAGGCAGCAAAACAAGTGAACAAAAGATCATTTAGAAACTTTCACGAGATATGCAAGTGCAATCTAGTCAAGACATCTGACATGTATTCTAAAATTAATCAAGTCCATTCTGTCAGAATGCCCATCAGGAGGATGGGCAAGGTACCTATCTCTTATCTTAAACTATCTTCTCTTATTTTCCATG
The DNA here is from genome assembly GCF_000690835.1 of Fulmarus glacialis. Lineage (NCBI taxonomy): Eukaryota > Metazoa > Chordata > Aves > Procellariiformes > Procellariidae > Fulmarus > Fulmarus glacialis. The sequence continues at coordinate 6,652 of NW_009193005.1, forward strand.
TGGAACCTCACCTAACTTTCATTTATGTGTAACAATAAAAAAAGATTAAAAGTTCTCTCACTTATTTTGTAAATTCCGAAGTGGACAAAATGACGCACACTACAAAATAGATATAGATAGAAGATATTGAGTGAGAACAGAATCACAATCCATCTACCATTCCAGACTCTCGTATTCTTATTGTCTCCCAAATCCCAACTTCCTGTGTTCTGCTGGCTAGATCTTTGGAACATGGTTGTTCAGTTCCTGGCGGTTTTGGGAAGTGGTACAGAAGGAGAGCATTAAAGAACTCAACAGTAGTATATAGTAGTATATTTCTGATAAGAGACCAAAGACTTTTTTCCAAAGCCTGGGTTGGAAAACAAAGTCCTGATAGAGGAACTCTAAGGGGAAACCTAATAAGACAACTTGAATAAGCAAGCTAATCTAAGTCATTGTGTAATTGAAGTTTGAGAAAAGACTATTTGCGTAAGTTAAATTCCTGAAAAATGAGGACTCCTCTATCCAATCTACACATCCACTTACTGAGGTGAGTGATAATAAAAATTCCCTTTTAGATTTGAAAAACTCTATACTGCATGGCTGATCTTTCCAAAAGTGAAAAAGTCCTCTAGCTTAAAACTGATACAAAGCCCAGTCTTTCCCTTACCCTGGAAGAACAGGGACTCTAACCTTGGCTTGCAGATATCTGTGAAATTCTGGGTTTGCTCAAGCCACAGAACATTAAAAACATAAAACTGACGCCAGCGTCATTGAACAGATGTAAAGTCTGACCAAAATGTGATGTCGTCTAAGGACTGTTACCCCCCTAGTGTTATTGCTCATGGCCGGAGGATCACTGACCTGGAGAAATGAGGGATGTACCCTTACAAAGCAATCCTGGAAACAGTTAGTAGCCCAACCAGATACTCTGTGCTGCTTTAGCCATGAAATGAATGAAATGTTCATTGTCAATGACAGTGTATGCCCATCTCCCTGCCAGTAACAGAAGAAACTTGGTGACCGCTAAAGATATGGAAGAAATTCAGGTTCTCACTGGAAATTTTAAATGAAAATTGCAATTTAGTATTTGTGAAGGGAAGGGCTTCCTGAAAAGTGGCAGGCATTTTTTAGCAATTGCCATTGTGTAATAAGTGTCAATGGAATACATGATAATACACAGGTATTTTTAGCCATTTTAATAATCTATCTATACTTAGGGTCCAAAGGAGAACAAAAAAATATGAATAGTATTGAATAATCAGAGTTTGTAAAAAGAATCTCTTTTAAAAAATCAACAACAAAACAGTCATTAGCATAAACGAAAGCATTTTCCAATGAAACACAGAATGGGAAAATTAACAACGTAGCATTATTTCTTCAAGTAAACCAAAAAAAGACTGCTCTCCTCCTTTTAACTATGGAAGGAGGTGCTATTTTAGGGACTAGGCCTGCAAGGTGCTGTGTACCATGAGCTTGGTGATAGGCCTGTTCAATACAGTTGCAGAAGCAGAAAAGGAGTCATGTGCTGAGACTCTGTTTATTACAGTGTGTTTTGTCAGATTTAATGAAAACAAATAGCAGTATAGGAATGAGTTGAAAAGTCAGAGCTTCTGCCTCCTGATAATTAGAGTAAGACTCTAACAAAAGCATTTCTGTGTTCCGACCACATTTTTACAATCCTTTTAAATTTAGTTTGCAGTACTAGACTGATAGCTCTTCATGTAAATGTTATGTGCACTTGAAATGAAAATGGTAAATAGTGGAAAAGTAAATTTGGTAAGCTTGGGGAAAAGTCTATTTACTTCAGACTGCAATAACAGTGTGTGATGTATTGTTTTATCAACGTTCTTACAAAAATGAAAAAAATTATGCCTTTGGCACATGTACTTTCAGTAAGGATGGTGGCAGCTGGGAATTAGTCTGTACCACCATGTTTAAAAAAAAATTAATTTAGCTATATTGTCTACCAGATGTGTCCTATAGTAGAATGTGTTGCGTATTAGTTCATTTATTATTACGTCACTTATTTAAGGGTTTTAATTTTGACATACTACTTAGCAAGCTGATGCAGAGCTAAACACTTAATTAAAATTTATGCAATATCTCTGTCATACAGTGACCCAGGCTACCATCTGTGATGTCTTCAAGTGCTCTGAAGAATTAGATAAGAATGCAAGCATTATAAATGGAAAACTACTGTAAAAATTGGCTAATCTTTACAAAAAAAGTCACTCTTTACATTATTTGTGTACTTTTTAAAATAAACAGTTTGCCTAAGGAAATCTGTGTCCTTTTTCATTCTCCAGGGATATCTGTCATATCTTTTTCTACCCTTCTTGCTAAATTTTTTATGAGAACAGAGTCAAAACTAAAATGTCTCATCTGCTTGGTTTTTGTGGGTTTTTTCAACACTGCTAGACGGAACTGAGCTAACTCTGACTAGAAACAAGAGTTTAAGCTATTTGTTGTTTATCACACACATTATTTATAAAGCATTCATCTATAGCTCAGATACAGAAGGTAGGCATGTCTCGCATCTTGTCAAAATGCCACACTCGCTGTCAATTACATGAGCTCTCATACCTTTTGTGAAGGAATGGATCACATACCTGAAACCGGGACATTCTCATCCTGACAGTTCAGCTGGGGAACATTTATATTCTGATTGCTGCTATCACAGTATCTGCTTTGAAGACATGCGCGCGCACACACACACACAGAAAAAGCTTGTAAGACTAACCTATTGTGCTGGTGCATTCCTCCCCCCCGCTTCTCCTGGGCTGCTCGTTGATCTCAGAAATTCCCATGAAACCTTGGCCTTGGTGCACTGAGTCTGGCAGTTGAGCACTTCTTGACTGTATCAGAAACTCTGCATAGCTGAGGCTGGCAACGTACTCCCACTGCCTGGCCCAGGTGTCATCTTATCTGAGTCGTAGCTCAATTGTAATAACACTGAAACCTTGAGAATTTTAGTAACTACCACCTTGTACTGTGGCCAGGATAGAAATTTACAGATGACTAAAGCCAATCATCTTGCGAACCTATAAGCGGTGGTCCTAAGGGAGACCCTTTGAGCTCTCCTGGACCTCAGCGGGCTGCGCCTAGAGTCTCCCTCTGAGTGGGATGCCTCTCAGAGCTTGGGTCTGCAATATTTGTAGGACTGTCCCTGAAAGCTGACGACAGGACCTGGGCTGAAATCTTTCACTCCTCAAGGCTCAACCCTTCGCCCACTGAGAAAAAATGCCTAGACATTTGACATGAATATTTCCTCACTGAATTCCAGGGGAATTTTTAACAGGTACCTTTTGTACATTTTTATATATATTTCTGTCTGTGAGTGTGTGTGTGAACTAAGAGTAAGCATAGTTTGTAATTAAGTCGTGATTGTAGTAGACTCTACAAATTTACTTTGTAAATGTTAAATTAGATAATGATTAGGTGCTGCTAAAATTTTATGATCTACCTTAAACTGTGAATGAACCCTAGACTGCTGCTAAACACATATAATCCCTTAGATATAAACCGTTGTCAAAGTCGGAGACGAGGGGTAGATCCAGCCGCACCTAGACTCCTCTCTGAGAATGAGTTTGGAAAGGAAGGGTGTCTACTCTGAACCTAGTACCTCGACGGGAGGATCTCCTTACCCTTTTGGTATTAGACATAAGCCCTTGTCCAAGTCTGAGACTAAGATTGGATCCAGCCGGGTCTTCTCTGAACCTCGTGACTCAACGGGAGGGTCTCCCTTACCCTTTTCATCCTCGGTGTCTGTACAAATCATTCTAGCTCAATTATAACACGATTTTCCTTTGTATACTTCATCCATGTAGTAAATGATAGAGTGAACCTTGCCATCGAACTCTGTTAAGTCACACTTTTATACATCTCTATTAAAATCACTTTCTGCTAATACCTTTGATGGTGATTCTTTAAGTGGCCCCTAAACTACTCATTCGCGACACCTATAGGCATGACCTGAGCCATATGATGACTTTGCCTGCTTCTCCAGCTAATGGCCTGAACTGAAATACCAATCAAAGAACATTTGTCCCAGGGATCAACAGCTCATAAAATGTTCTAAAAATGTTCTATATTTTTAGCCTGTATGATTGATCAGACGTTTAGAGTATTGGCAACATCGAGCATTTGAAAATCGGGAGTCATTCCTTGACATATCAGATGTTAAGCTCATTTTAAGCAAAATGCTCCTTTTTGTCCTATGACACATCAGGATATCTTAAGCTTTACAAGATTCCTCTTGCAGCAGAAATCTGCTTTATCTTAATATTTTTAAGAGAGAGCTGAGATTATGACATCATTGTGTGATTCCAGGAGTGAGGGATTTAAATGAGATTCCAAATACTGTAAGAAAATAAAATTGGACAGTTATCAAAATAGACAGACAGAGAAAAAGTAGAATGAAGAAAATAATATCTCTCTTAGTTATTAGTAGAACCAATTGAGGAAATTAAAAAGGGGATGAATCTTTCTACTCTCTAATCAGAGGAGGAAACAGAAGGTGTGAATTCAATCTAAGGAGGCAGTGCCAAGGAAAAGCTGCCCAAAATACAATTACAACAGATAAATTGAGTTGTCATCCTTACCATAGAATCACAGAATCATAGGATTGTTTAGGTTGGAAAGGACCCTTAAGATCATCAAGTCCAACCGTTAACCTAGCACTGCCAAGTCCACCATGTAGGCACTGCAAAATCCTTCAAAAGAGTCCTAATATGTAGTGCTCAGAGGTACATTTACCAGGACGAAGAAGGTAGCAGTAATTTCTCTCCCTGCAGTAACATCACTGTGCTGAGCTGCCCTGTATGTCAGGGGACAGCAAAGGCTCTTCAAGCCTTGTACTGCTACCATCACACCATCACATGGGACACCCAAAGCTGTGTGCACTGGGGAAGGAAGGTCATTCTGTCCCCAGCCACTCATGGTATCTTGGGACATCTCACACACTGTTTAAAATAACTGTCTGCTCAGCAATAACTAATCTTTTGCGAACTTCATGTCCTTCAGAGGCTGGCAAATAGAGAGACTAAAGAGTGCTCTCCATGAGCTGCAGAGCCACCCACCTGAGTGCACAAAGTTACTAGCCTTTGAAAGGCATTTGAGAAATTAATGAAGTGCACTTATAATTTTTTAGACATATATTCATAAGTAAAATGTTCCCATTAGCTAAATGGTCAGTCAGCTAACCTTGGAAAAATAGGAGATGCCTGTAATCCTATAATAGTGTCCCCACTTTAAGACCTTGTGAGAGACATGCTCTGAAATCACACATGGCAATAACTTCCAGGTCAGCTGCAGGGACAGAGTGCATTTGGGGGCAGCTGGGGAGGTGTCATAGAAGTTTGATGCAGAGCTAGGATGGGTTGCAAGTTTCCCTCCAATGGCTCTCCCATAACTAAGCTGTTAATGGCAGCACAGTTGCCACAGAGCAGAGAACCTTCTGGAGGGGCAGGCTGGGACCACCCCACGACAACAGCCAATCACCAGGTGCCACAGGAATTTCAGCAAATCAGAATCTGGGTATTAGATATTCTCTGCCCAATCCCATGAGTGATAGGGTCTTGGGTTGCTGGGGTCACCCAGCAGAAAGCCCACAGGAAGTGGCCTCAGTGTCCAAGGGCTCATGGCAGAGGAGGCCAGGAGGCCATAGCCCTGCCTGTGGGCCAAGACCCCTGTACTGACTCTGCCGGCACCCTCCTGGGCTGCCCCATCCCCTTGCCACATGACAGGGAGGTTGTGTGGGATCCCCTGTGCTGGCTTCTCTCCTGGAGTGGGCATCTCCCCCACTGCAGGACCTGGATGTTAAGACCCTCGTCAACATCAAACATATCCATGACTAAACGTGCTTTGGTACCTGAGCCCATCCAGTCCCCACACTGTCAGTTCAGTCGCAAACCACAACAGATGCCAACATCAAAAGGCTTGGAACAGGAACTGCCACGGTGATTCCAGGGTGCTTGTTCTTGCAATGCCAGCAGTTCCCTTGCTGGGTGGGAAAGTACCCCATCCCATCACGTTATCATGCGGTGTCCCATTTCTTCATCTTCCTTTCCAGCACACTTGTACCTCCCTTTCCCCGCACGAGGCCCCTCCCAAATAAACAATCTGCCCTCTAAGTACTTTTTCCCCATTGGTCCCATTTTTGCTACATCTGTACAAACATTCAGTATTTTTTATATAATCACACAAATAATCTTGGGTTTTATATATATAAAAAGTACTACTGTTTTGGTTATCTAAGCAGTATCAGCCTCACAAGTGTCTATTACCCTGCAGGTCCCCACTACTCCCCTTTAACTACTTGGGAAGCACAACTGCTTCTCATATAACTCTCCCGTAACCACCTTTGAAATTCAGGTATCCCTCGCAGTCCTACCTGTAACTTCTGTCAGTTTCTTGCATGGTTATCTGTCATGTCTGGCAATTTCTCATCTCATTCCTCATTGTATCTTGTGTCCTGTTCGGTTAGCTTAACCTTAGACCAGAGACGAGGCAGTGGCTTAGTCACCTGCCTGCAGCCCTAACAGTACACGTCTCCTAGTTTTTGCATCAGAAAAATAAATGGGAAATTGAATTACAGTGGAGATTCAGGAAAACTCTTGACAGAAAAAGATATTGGAATGATTTCTATCAAGAAATTATGTTTATCAAGGTATGGAATTATGTATATTTGAGTCACCAATCTTAAAATGTAAAACAAAACAAATAAATATTTTATCTACTGCACTTGAGAGAGTGTATGAAACTGACATTTAAATGACAAACAGATACCTGAGTGCAGTTCTGGAAATTCATCTGTTTAGTAAAGATGCATTCTCTTATAGATCCTGAATCTTACAGTATAGGCAGAACTTTTTCCATCTCTACCGTGAAACTGCCATTCTTTAACATTTTTAAAGTAATTTTTAAATATTCACTTTCATAATCAAGCATAATTGTTGGCCTGCTGCCTTTTATCAAAGCACTTACCCTGTATTGTACCTCCACTTCTATTTTTTCAGCACGGGCAGACTGACGGAGGTGAGCTGTTCTCTAGCAAAGGTTTTATACTGATGCCAAATAGTCTTTCATTTTGACATTACATTTCCTATATTTTTCCCTTATCAACAGCTTTTTTTTTTTTTGCCTGCCCTTTATTACTCTAACTCTCGATCATTCATCTCTTTCACTGTATATATATATTGTCTTATATATGGTTGAATATATTTTATTTAAATGGATAAAATAATGGATGTTTTTGAAAGTTGCTGGTTGTTTTTTTCCACGGTGCTGAGTTAAAATTCTTCACACTTATTCTAAAACCAGTGTTTCCCTACTAAAAAGAAACAGAATAAAGGGAATTTGTGCTGTGTTTTTAAAACACTTCCAATCGTTAAACTGAGTGGAAGGGGATTTACTGACATGGATAGAAACTTATAACTAGAGTAGAAGCATGTTCTGACAAAAAAGTGCCCAGCTTTGCCAGAGGAATATGAGATTTTTTTTAAATGTACTGTGAGGTTCAAATTGCCCCACAGGCAGAGATCTATTTAACCATTAACACAGAAATATCATTGAGTTATAGGGCCTTGGCAAGTTACCACACTTATAAAATGAGTTACAGAGACTCTAAAGTCATCTGAGAGCCAATAATTGCGTGCAAACCCTTATACTGTCCGATAGATATTGTTGCCCTTCACCACAAAACTTCAGTAGCTGACACATAAAATACTCTCGAGGGCAGGGCTGCCACCCAGACAGCCCTGGAGAGGCTGGAGGAATGGGGCAACAGGAACCATATGAAATTAAGCAGTGACAAATGCCAAGTCATGCACCTGGGAAGGAAGAGCTGCTGGCAACGATACAGCCTGGGGCCTGCCTGCCTGCCTGGGGAGCAGCTCTGCTGAAGAGGCCCTGGGGGTCCTGCTGGGCAGAGAGCTGAGCACGAGCCAGCAGTGAGCCTTGACAGCAGGGATGGCCAACAGCGTTCTGGGCTGTGCTAACAGAAGCATGGCCAGTAGTTTGAGACCATGTCTATAATACCACAGCCAGTTTAGGCCCCATAGTACAAGAAGAACATTGATAAACAGGAGAGAGTTCAGTACAAGGCCACCAGGATGGTCAGATCCTGGAGTACTTGCCCTGTGAGAAGAGGCTGAGGGACTTGGGTGTGTTCAGCCTGGAGAAGAGATAGCTCTGGGTAGGAGCAAACAGCAGCCCCCCAGTACCTATAAGGAGGTTATCAGGAAGATGGAGCCAGACCCTTCACAGAGGTGCATGGCAGCAAGCATAAATTGTCATAGGAGAATTTCTGACAGGATATAACGAGAAACATTTTCTCCATGTTGACACTCCAGCAGTGGAGCAGGTTGCTCAGAGCAGTTGTGCAGTCTCCATCCTTGGAGTTTTTCAAAATGAGGATGGACAAAGCCCTAAGCAGCCCAGTCTGATCTCATAGATAACCCTGTTTTGAGCAGGAAACTGGACTAGAGACCTCCTGAGGTTGCTTTCACCCTGAATTATCCTATAATTCTGTGATATAGAATCATAGAATCATAGAATGATT
>NW_009193006.1:0-7298 GCF_000690835.1 Fulmarus glacialis
GGGCTGTCCCCGGGAGAGGGCGGCAAAGGAGGGCGCCTTGTCACGGCCGGATGGGCTTCAGGGAGCAGAGCAGCCACCCTGGCTTCTCCCAAAGGGTGGCACCAAGGTGGGTGTGGGAGGACGTGCCTTCTTCTGCCTTCTGCTTCTGCGTCCCACCGAAGTGGGGTCAGAAGTCAGTCTGACCCAGAAGTCAGTCACAGGAGGATGCTTGCATGGGTCTCCACGGGAATACCCCCACTCTCCCCAGGCATGGTGTCGGGAAGTGGACTGTCTGGAAGGCTCTCCCCTCACTTGCCATGTTACACCCTCTACCGCCAGCTACAAGAGCCTTTCTCCGCTACTCCTGGTGCCCTGACCTCCTTACCCCAACCTGCTACACCCCACCCTTCACTCAGTGCCTCTGCAGAGCTTTCCAGGGCTGATCAAGAAGAGAAGGAAGAAGCATTACATCAAATGTCTGATGTGCTGCTGACAGCAACTCTGCCACATCCTGTGTACATACGTGAGTCTGGGACCAGTTTGACAGCCCCAGTTTGACTATCCAAGTCAAAGGACTTCAGCCTACCGGGGCAGGACCAGGCCCTTCAGCTGAAACTTCCTACAATGATAACCAATATACTTGTGTCCCACACAGTCAACCTCCAGCATGGTGTTCATAGTAGCGTACTCCAAACATCGAGAAATGCTGTCTTTCAAGAAGTCCTAAAGGATATGGAACATGTCTAAAGTGACAGATCTAGGCTCTGCGCCTGAACGAGTTCATTATGTATTGCTTAACTTCATTCTGAATAAAATATGTGTAAGTCTTTGCAGGCTGAGGGCCAGGACACTAGGAGCACCCTTACACCCACACACACATGGAAGATAATACAACATATTTTCCATATAACAAGTGGCAAGATGCCAGAAGTTATCTTACAAAATGTTTCACAGAATCTGTAATCCCCAGCAATAGTCAGCACTTTGCTGTTAGAATGCTTAAAAACACTCAGCGCTTCCAAATTCAGGATAGCCTGTGATATCATAGCGGCATAAGAGTTAGTGCTGATTCAGAAGGGAAAGTACCACTGATGAATCAAACCCCACTTCCTGCAGCTTGCAGGATATTCTTGGAGGTCCTCTGCCCAGGTGAAAACCTATTTGATGGTGCTTGGTTCATGAGAGCTGCCAATAACACAAAGGAAGATTTTTTCCCCCCTACAACCTACATTTCTTTACAAGACAAATCACTGAACCGGTTTCTGTGGAACTGTCAATACTAAAGGACTCATCCTGCCTAGCAGTTGCAAGATGAAATTTTCTCCTCAGATGGGAAGGTGCTTCAGTTATAAATAATTTGTGGGAATATCCTTGTATGCAACGGCAGAATCAAATGAGCATTCTCAGAAAACAAAGGGATACATTACAACAGCAGAAACGTTTATTTCTAAGCTGCTCGTTTTTAACTATCCAGTTGCTATTTCCCACAAAAGCTACAAAAGCATCAAAGCTAGAAGACTCTTAAACAAATCCCCACATAATCCTGGTCCCAATAAAGAGGAGTCTGAATCCAAGCTATCCTTAGATGTCATCAACAAAACTATGAGGTGATTGATAGGATGCACAAGTTAAAGTCTGAGATGGAAGAGATTTCTGTCTATTCTCTCTGGAAAAGACATGGCCACTGATCCATTTTAGGGCCAGTGGCATGGTCTGGCAACAGAACTTTTTTGGGCCCCTGATAATTTGCTGTTTCTGTTTTTACCATAATGTATCACAACACTACAGGCAATAATTTGAATTCGAATACCAGCGATCAAGGAGGAAATCATTACAGAGGTGACACAATATCGATAGAATTTATCCATTTCTGTCTGTATTTTGCCCACAGAAATGCTCAGCTGAAGTGGAAAGTACTCTTGTAATTAGAGGACAAAATATCTGGATGAGGAGAATGATGAATAAGAAGTTCCAGGACAAGCAGTGTCTAAAGAGTCATTCCAGTGGGTTGTATTGTGTGGAATGACCTTGTCTCTTATCTCTCATGATGAAGATTTTTTACAAGACACTCCTGGGAAAATTATTTTAGGCATTATTACTTCTTCGAGTTAATGTTGGTGCAGTGTGAGATATATCTAAAGCAAAAGTTCCACATGCAGGGTTTGGGGATGTGTAAGACTTTTAAAAGGCTGTACGAAGTGAATGACTTGTGAGTCAGTGACATATGAATGAGCTGAAATAATGAACTTTAACCAATATACGTAGCTGTATGCAATATTTCCCCTAGTAACATCACAAGAAGAGTAACAAAACGTTCCACTGTCAAAGAGTTTTGTGGACACTGACTAGTCCCTTGTTGGGCAAACCCATTCCTACCGTAAAGAGGAACAACTCCACCAGCCTCAGGAGATGTGTCCTCTCTCGCTGGTGCTTATATTAAAGCCACAGAGGCGGAAACACTCCTCCAGACTGCTGAATGGTGAGCTCAGCGGGAGATGAACTAAAAGCAACAGCAGAGCCCCGATCAGAACAAGTGAGAAACATTTTATATTCATTCCCATGCTTCAGGAGGGCCATGCCACCATTTGGATAGAAGCACTGAAAAAACGGGTTTTACCTAAGTTTGTAACAGTCGATAAATGTGTCAGAAACAGAAGCAAGAGGAAAAGCATCAGTTAATGAAAGGTCACATTACTATTGAGTCACCCTGTTATGTTCTACTGTTGCAGCAGTGTTTGCAGAGATGTCTGCAGTATGTATCCTTACCCTGCTGCACTGACTGCGATAGCTGCGAATTCCCTGGTGCTGTGCTTCTCTGCAGAGCCGTATCTCACAGAAAGTTTCTAGACCGTGGGTACACCAGCTCTTCTCTGCCAGACAGCACAAAGATTGCCTTTCCTCTGTTGGGTCAGACATATACACTTTTAAATCTGCCACCATGAATTAGACCTGACCACACTTTTCTGTGCCAGTCTGTCTGTCTGTGCCAAGCGCAGTCACAGAACACGTTCATGCTATGATGTAGCCGTCTCCCTATCTGCTATGGATGCCAAGGGTCTCTTGCAGGAATTAATTTTTCTGACTTCCCCACCTCATTTAACCATGATGAAGGGAATACTGCTGGTGGTAACTCCTCCTCCAAATACACTCTGCTCCTGTATAACGTGTCTTATGTCTTGGCTCCACAGCGGGAGTGCGGGGGGGTTATATCCAGAGGATCAGTGAAGACGACTCCAGATCGCTTGAGAGCATGATGTTTCTAGACAACTTTGGCATCCTGCCCCGTGGATGAAGAAGAGGATGTGGCAGTGGGGCACATATTCACCTCCAGGACAGTGGTTTGCCCAGTCAGCAGTGGCATAGCCATTGAGAGCTGCTATAAATTGATCAGTTGTTATTTCAATGATATTTTGCATCTAGACCTCAGCCTATGCTCCAAGCTGACCAGAAGTCCCGTAGCTGTGTAAAGTAGTTAACACGGCACAGAGCCAAAGCTTATTCTGCTTATTTTACATATACCCCGAAGCACGTACACACACAAACATAAATACGTGTGTGAAACAATATACTCTAAAAGGCTACTTTAGGCTGTACACTCCAGCATTCAACAGCTAGGAGTGATCAGAATTTGCCTGGTTTTGTGCATCCTGATGAGCTGTAATTGAGTTATCCAGGCCCTTTTCCTACAGGCATCCCCCTCACTCCGCACTGGCAATGGTTGCTGCTCCTGAGAGAGCAGCTCCCCTCATGATTTATTCTCCTCTTGTTTAATGTGCAGTGACAGGGCTTTTTACTGCCTGTTATTCAAACTGTGCTTTGGGCACAAAATTATTCATTTCCGTATGGTTTTTCCATGGTGCTCATGACAGCAGTGTCTGGGTGTTTCACAGGCAGCATTTCCTTTTCCAGTAATTTTGAGAGGATGCTGACCCTGTATTATCAGTGAGGAAAGAAGGCAGGCGGTGATGAATTAAAAAAAGGGTCTTCATGATTTTGCATTCCCAATGTGAGTCACCTACAGTCTGAGTACTTTAGATGACAGGCATTCGGAGCTCAGCTCCCACTCAGCTCAGCTATGGCTGTAGTTGTGTAACAAGCCGGATCTGAAGATCTCCCACCTAAACACCCAGATAAGGTAGAATGCATTCTGGGTATTGCTCCCCAGTAACTTTAATCTGGAAATTTTCTTTGTGCCAGATTTTGTAAACTTACTATTCCTGTAACTTTGTTTTCTGTGTGTGGTTTTCTAGAGGGTTTTTGTGTTCATTTTTCTAAGCAAACTTAAAATTATCATAAGTTTCATCACTCTTGATCAAATTCACCACAATATGGGTTAGCAGCTGGATGGATTGTTTAAACTACAGTATGATCGGCATTTTACGGGCTCCCTGGTAGCAGTAGTAGACCGTTTAATTGATATGTGCTGGCCATTTGAAGAGAGCGAGACATACGCTTTGCCAGCGGGTTTTGGTTTGCTTTGTTTGGTTTTGGTTTGCTTTGTTTTTCCAAATATTTTCTGGCTGCAAAATCCCAAGATCCATTCCAGACCCCAGAAACAAATAGGGTCTAGCGAGCTCCCTCAACCTGGTCCCCTCTTACCAGGCTGGCTTCTTTATTCCAGACACAGAGAATACGAAGATGGAGAAACAGTCCCTCAGATACCCATTGGAAGAAGCTGTTTAGTAACAAAGGCACCTATTTGCTTATTTACCTGTCTAAACGATTATATATCTATCTAATGGTAATTACTGCTGCTTAAAAATTTGGCTTTTACACAGGTTTTTGCTGAGTTCATTGAAGCCAAACCTGATCAGGTGCCATATAAAACAAGTAGGAGAAATCGGGATAACTGAACTGCTGCCTTCAGCTGTGAAAGGCGCTGCAAATGACACAAAATTAATAAAAAAGTCTGCCATTTTATACCAAGACAAGTTCTACTCAGTTTATCAAAGTATTCACATGCAATTTCAAAAGGATTGGAATCCAGAGAGATGCCTTTAAAAAAAAAAAAAAAAAGATCAGGCTGTCCTGAAGATCCTTTGGAAATCGTATGTATTACATGGGGTTTTTTTAAGTTAATCCAACCTTACTTGGGCTGTGCTGAATGATATTAGTGGAGAAAGGTTGTAGGCATTGGATATATCTTGGAGTTTGAAGCAGCCTTACCCCGTGAACTCAGCACTCTCCCAGTATTTGTATCGCCCTTCTCGTGCCCTATAGGTTAAAGATTCCATTTTAACTCATCTGGGGCTGAAGAAGAGTTTCTTTTCCCATTCCTCTCCACCTCCACAAAATCTGTCAGTGAAGGTGAAGAGAAGCGATGAGAGATACTGTGAGATGCTATTTGGTAAGCATTTGTAACCCTAAATAGGGCCTCATGATGCAAACCAGGACTTTGATGGCTCAAGACAAAACACAGTCTTTTTATACTTTGCATTGTAATTACTTCATGAAGCAAAATCCTCAATCAAATTAATTTTCTTCATACATATCATAGGTATCATAACTATGACTGTGCACAAGGACTGGCCTTCCCTTTAGTTTGCCTGGCTCCAAAAGTAAATTGGAAAAGTTAGTGGCAAGGAAATAACAAACAGCTGAACATTTTGAAGCCTTTTATATTAAAACAACTTCTATCTCCTCGTGCCTTCACTTCTCCCTGCCAGGCCTAGCACTGGAAGATGAGGAGAGTGGGAGCAGAAACAGAAGCAAGTGCGCGATAACCTACTAAGATAGTGTCTGTGCTGTGAAGAAGTTCAAGGACCTGTTTCATTACAAACCATTCAGTGTGTCTGCCACAGCAGAGCCGATGGGAACCACTCCCTCCATTGATCTAGGGATGCAGACCTGAGGATTATTTGCCTACAAACAGCTATTGTTTGCAGGATTGGCAAATGAAAAAACAAATATGTTTGTTTTCTCCACAGATCATATTGCTTCCTACTTTCTCTTGATAAGAGGCATTTGGGGCCAGTGCCCAGGTTTTGGAAGCAGCGGTTGCCTAGTCAGGAATCGAGGACCCTAAAATGTGCTTTCTTCTTGTGTTCCTTCCTCCCTGTCTCTTTGCTCTCACTCATTGTCACATCTGTTCTGGGCCCAATGCCCAACAATTCTGTATTAAACGCCTCAGTACACACAGGCTTGCACAGCTGAACGGTTTGCAATGCAACGTACCCAGTGCCATAATGTCTTCCCGAATCAAGCTCCTGCAAACAATTTTTGTCTACCTTTTTTTTGTTCGTTACAACTTTTTGTTTGTTTGAAGAATCATTTGGCTTCATAATGCTACTTGTGAGCTGTGACCAGCTGACTCTAGCCACTTCAGGTCTTCCCAGAGAAATGGTTTTGCAGGGCACAGTCATGAATCTAGAAAATACAGAACAGAGCAGGTAAACAAACATCCTTAAAGAAGATACCGTCTCAGGCCTTGATCCTGCAAACTCACACGGGCTTAATGTTAAGCACATGAGCAGTCCCAGATGACTTCAGCAGAGCTACTCACGTGCTTACGGTGCATAGCATTTGCAGATCAGAGCCTTTATGTCTAATTGCAAAATAAAAGGCAAGCCTCCAAGTTCTATCAACTGTAATGAATTGTTATTAACAGCACATTTTAAAATAGCCGTGGGGCAGATCCCAGGCAGACCCACTGGGGATAAAGTGATGCGGGCTTGTTGCAACAGAACCTGGAAATACTTTTTCTTGGACAAAGTGCCGTGCCAGTCACATGAAATGCTAACACTGTGGTGAGGTGGTTTTTATAGGCTTTGACCTGTGCAAGGCTTTTTTTGTCCCTCTCCTTTGCACCTTTTGGGTTGAATTCTGCTGTTTGAACCAGGAGTTGGAAACCTGCTGTCCTCCTAGCCTTGGGGGTACTTTCTATAAGGACTTATAGATAGGTTATAGACTTATACATAGGTTGTGTTGATTTCACAACCTTCCAACATACCTCGATGAGCCACAGACGGACCAAACCAAATCACGGCACATGTCCACCGGGCTCTTTCGCACCAGGTCCGCATCCACAACCCCGGGGCTGCGGGGTCCCATCCATGTCCCCTCCATGTCCCCTCCGGCGAGGGGTTGAGCAGCACAATAGGCGACATTGTGTCCCGTCCTCCCTCAGCAGAGCCCTCGCTTCCACCAACAGCGAGGCGGGGGACAGATGAATCTGGGGGCACACACAAAAAAAAAAAGAGAGCGAAACCCACCC
The DNA here is from genome assembly GCF_000690835.1 of Fulmarus glacialis. Lineage (NCBI taxonomy): Eukaryota > Metazoa > Chordata > Aves > Procellariiformes > Procellariidae > Fulmarus > Fulmarus glacialis. The sequence continues at coordinate 7,193 of NW_009193006.1, forward strand.
AGGTTTGCATGCTTGCATTGCACGCCTGTTAATGAAGAGCCAGCCCCGGGCCCTCATTAAGAGGGCCTCGGCGTGCACACCCCGCCAGGGCCGTGCCCCCGTCCGC
>NW_009193007.1:0-3608 GCF_000690835.1 Fulmarus glacialis
CCCTCCGCGAGGCCGTTGCGGAGGCTGCCGAGGGCCCCTAAGGGCGCGGGCCGAGGCCGCTCCGCTGAGGAGCCCCCTCTGGCGCCACTCGTGGCCCCGGGACCGGCCCTTTCCTGTGGGGACGCGATTGTCTCTGCAGATTCAGTACTGGCCAAAATTCTGACTTCTCTTAGGAAAATATGCCCTGCAAGGGCGTTTCAGGGAGGTAAAATACATTATCAAGTATTAATTGCCAGCTCTACTTACACCTTCACTTAGGAGGAAAAAGGGATGTTTGAAGTCTGCTATTAGTAGTTGCTCTGAAAGACTTCACAAGTTTTATGTCGTGATGTCAATTTAGGAGACAAAATCAACGTACTCGAGGAGACAGTAGTGTAATATGTAAGAGAATAACGCTGGTTTATATAATTCGGGTTTTAAATCTCACATAACTGTGGTAGTAATATGGACTTCTGCTAAGTAGTCTGTAAGAAGTTACTCATCATTTTTAGCTGTTCAGTATTTCATTTAGCACCTAAGTAACTGAACGAATGTACTGAAAGGAAAGCTGTTGAGACAGTTTTACTGTTCCGTGTGGTATAAAAAGTATTCATCTGTGCAATAAAGTATCCTAAGTAAGTAAATATTTTATGTGATTCTTCTAGGCTGGAACTGCTTTTTACTGGGTCTTGTGTTGTCTTTGTGCTATAGTGATAACAAATGTATTATATACTCGGGTCTGGTGAACTCTTTTGGTTAAATTTACTTGACACGGGCTTTTATAAAAGGGAGAAATCTAAATGATTTGGCTAAAATACACTTACTTTCTATTGGCAATAATAAAACCACATTTTTTTAGGCAGATAGTTTTCTAGCAACCATAGATATTTTGCACATAGCATAATAGTTCTGTATGAATCACTTCTGGTTTATGTCGTAGGCTGGTCGCTTGCTGATACGGAAATTAATTGCAGAAAAGTTGTGCATACCTTGGAATGAAATACACTTGCAAAGGACATCAAAAGGAAAACCTTTCCTGGCAAATAACGTATTCGGTATCTATTCGAATTACAACTTCAATGTTTCTCATCAAGGAGATTATGCAGTTCTTGCAGCTGAGCCTGAGCTTCAAGTTGGCATTGATATTATGAAGACTAATTTACCAGGTAATGCATTATGGTGACCAAAGCAGATTCTGTAGTGTTTAAGTGCTAAACATTTTAACGGTTCCCAAAGAACCAATCTGTGGCCTAGAAATCTAGTATAATTAGAAGAGAGTGTATGAATGTATCATGTATTTGCTTTTTTGTTTTTTTATTGTTAAATGTGCTCCTCATTGTTTATTTAGGGTTTTCTGTTATGCCAGATAAGGATATATTTCCAGTTTAGAAAAGCAGAACCCTGGAAAAATAAGGTCATGAATCCTGCTATGATATTGCAGGACTGGCATCTCCAGATGTTTTAATTATGGGTTTGCTTCTGTTAGGTAGAAGCAGGGGCAACTTTCCAGCTAGGGACAACGGGATCCATCCCCATGAGAACTTTATAGCCTGTGACAGTGAGTGTTACTCCTTTGTCCCATAAGTGTGGACATTGTATGTGCCAGCACCAGGCCCAATACTGTAGCAAACTGGCATCGAAGATTTGCGATGAGTGTGCAGAAATCCTCAGTGAGAAGGGATAATGAGGGAACATTTGAGGCACCCCTGGAAAAAGACTAAACTTCACAAACTTTAGTCGTTGGCCTATTTATTCGTATGAAATGTTGTGCTAACCTGACTATAGTAGTGAACTTCAGGACCCAAATTATAAATTAGAATTGTAGCACAATGTATTTTTAAATACAGTTTATAAAGATCATTTAGTTCATAAATGTTCATCGATGCATGACTGGGTTAGAAGAGAAACATACTGGGATTTACGATTTACTGGAATTTTAGTTTTTGAGAATCCTCCTCAAATGTTTAACCAGATATGACTGTGGTGTTACAGCTGTGGTGTTAGAAAATCTCTCGTCACAATCTTCAATTTGCCTGGCATTTTATGCTACAAAATAATTCTTGTAGAAAAGTAAAGATTCAAATAAACCCTGACTGGACAACTTTCTCTCTGATCGCTTTACACCTCTTTAATGATTATTACAAGTGTACATTTTTGGATTGGCATGTTTAGCTAAGTTGCGCGAAACTTTACTACAATCCAAAGTGAAGTTATTATTCTCTGTGACTCACTTCCACCTACTGTAGACTCTCACTCTAAAGGTGGTGGTCAGCATGTGGTGCCACACTATAGCCCATGGAGAACCCCACACCAGCGCAGTTCTGTGGTTCGTGACAGGCACTGTGGCCCGTGGATAAGGCTGCACTGGAACAGGTACATCCCTGAAGGGACTGCACTAATGCCAGGCCCAAATAACAGATTAAGCACGAGGCCAGTGCTTTTATTGTAGCTCTCCCAAGCAAAACACAACAAAGTAATGTCCTGGCTGTGTCCTCTCCCACTGTCTTGCACACCCCCAGCCTATTTGCTGGGGAGGCAGAGTGACAGAGGAGGCCTTGATGCTGTGCAAACACTGCAGCAGCAGACAAAATATTGGTGTGGCTTCAACACCGTTTTAGGCGTAGATCTAAACCACAGTGCTGTACAGGCTGCTATGAAAAAAATTAACGCCCAGAGCCAGCACCCTCAAAAACACTTCGGCTGTACTTGCCACAGGCCTTACCACAAGACTCCCTAATTACTCATTTTAAAAAGCTTTCCTGTTTCAGCAGGTAAATAGTGAAAATCAAATCGTTCAAACATTCTTCTTTGTATTTTAAGCTTTTCTTGGGAAATGAAAAATTAAAAGTCATTTATACATGCCATATATGGAGGTAGGGATATCTTGTATCCTCTGCTGGCATTTTAGGCAGCTGGAAACGTAGCTGGCATTTTAAGGACGCATTGCTGATGTCCAGCTGACAAATCTTATGAAATGTGTTAAAATCACCTTCTGAAAGTATGAAATAATTGTGAAGAGTAGAGGTTTAACTTTACATTTAGGTTTAGAAACCTGTATTTGTATTACTTTTCCATTTTGGAATATAATGCATTCAGCTTTGTAAGGGAATATATTCTTAGTTCTTTTCCAGTTAATAGAAAAAATATCTTTTAACTTCAATATTAGCTGGCTTTATTTAAAAAAAAAATCTTATCTCTACTGCTTCCTTTCTCTTGTATTTTTTACTTATTTATTCACTATTCCTTTCTCGTTTCCCTCACATTAGATCACCAAAACAGTGGATAACTCAGTGTCCATTGATCTATTGCTCATTCTGCAGGCAGTGTCAGAACAAATCAAGGTTCTTTTACTTTGTGTCTGAGTGTATTCTTCATTCAGTGTCCATAGTCACTGCTGTCATAAGAGGTGTGGAATCGAAGTTAGGCCGTCAGTATATACTGTAGCTTACTCTTAGTTATGTCAACTTTAGCAGGCTAAATTTAGGAAAAAATTACCTTGAGTTCATCTTATCAATGATGTTTTGGTTGCTGTTCTGCTTTTGTCACGTAGCTTTTTGATTGCCAGTCCTAGGGTTTCCAAATAACAACATGAAGCTGAAGCTTAAAGTAGGATTTGGTATCAGGGAAAG
>NW_009193007.1:3639-23835 GCF_000690835.1 Fulmarus glacialis
ATCTCAGCAGAAATGTAGGAAAAGCTGTGAAACCAAACTCAATTTTTAGTTAAGTAAAACCAGGGTTTAAATACAACATCAGTTCTTAACTTCTTGAGTAGCAAGAGAGGCTCCTGCCAACGTGCCCTAGAATTGTTGATGGCAGCAGTCATCACCTCTTACCATAAAGCAAATGTTGCCACATCCCCCTGGGCAGCTGCACTCAGCAGCTGTTTGGATTTAATTTGTGAATATGATCTGCTGAGACTAAGTAACGCTGTGAGATCTAATACAAACAGGCTTCAGTGTTTTTACCCATAGAGAGAAAAATGGTGGTTATTCTGGAGATGCTGGAGATCCCAAAGGCTAAATGATGGAATTAAATTAGTGCTCTTGTAGTAAAGTGATACTGAAAAACCGTGTATCCAGATGACCAAACTGAAACAAGCTGGTGACAGATGCAGCCTGCTAGGATTCCTGAACATGGGTTCTTTATCCACCTTTATCCCTGGCTACTTTATCCACCTCTCCCTCTTTCGTTAGAGATCTAGGTATATGTTAACAAAAAAGGGGGCTATCAGAGCAAGTCACTGTATCTACAGTCTGAATTCATGGTGGCACGGTTCACAGTGTATGCAGAGGAGTACAAAATGCATTATTACAAAATTTCCAGCTTTCCTTTCCAATATCTGAACTTCTGCAGCTAGCATAGTCTGTCTTGAAGTAATTTAGCTGTCAACAGCTTGTATACATCTTTTCTATCTTTTGATAAGGAGAGAAAGGAATTTCAATTCTTGTTATTATGCATAAGAAATAGCTCTCATGTGTCAGTGCCTTGTCGTGCAATTGTTTTCCACATTATGTAACTTTACATAAATATTTGTGAATTGAATAAAAAAATACCAGGTTCCAAGAGGTTTTGGTTATGGCCATAAATCTTCCTTTTTGGAATTTTTTTTTTTTTTTTTAAAGAAATATGGTAGTAATGAAAACTTAGGAATTGTATGTGGGAAAGTGAGCCAGCAAATAAGCAATATTAAGGATAGAATTTTGAATTATAGTCTCTGTAATATGAACTAAAGTTAGCAGTTTTTCCACCTAAAATTTTTCTGAGAAAGATTTTTGTCTTGGTAGAATTACCTGGAACTGTTTTTACTGCAGTGCTATGAATATATAACTTTGACTTTACCAGTATTGTTTTACCTGATAGTTCCACTGAGTGGTGCTCTTGCTCTGCAGTTGCTAAGTACATTATATTTCTGAAAGTGAATCCACTATAAATCTCTTTCTCTGGAATAGCTACAAGGACAAAGAGTTCCCTGTGTACAAAGTACATTACAGTAGTGTTTTGTTGGACAGTTTTATTTTTTCAAATGCTTGTTTAAATAAGAAGTACTTCATCTTATGGTGTTATCCAAGAGAATCTTGATTGAGGTCGCCAATATTCTCGTTCTTATATTCCTTTATTGTTCAACCAGTGAACAAAATATGCAGTGCAAATATACAAGAGAGTATCATGCAGCTGACAGTTTTGAGAAATATGCAATTAAATTGTGTGCTAGCATGCAACAAGGAGACCTGGTGCACATAAACATTTTATGTCACTTCTTTCTGTGCTGCCTATTCTTGTTTTACTTATGTGCGATAAGAAGCCACCTCTTTCCATATTACTTTTGCTGCATTATTAAAATCTGAAAAAGGAAACTATGTAAGACATAGCCTTCGAAAGTGAAGGCAGGCCACAAAAGAAGCTGTTCTTAGCAGTGCAGATAGAGACAGTTCTACAAAAGTTCCACAGGTATGCAACAGTTTTATCACCTTTTTTTTCCTCTATTCAGATATTGAACTAAATAATGTAGTGATGGTAGAAGAGGACAATGTCCTCTTTAGGTATTGTGTGTTGTTGCCTTTTGGTTATCTGGCAGCTTATTGTTGTAGATTTAAATCAGGCTTTCAGTTTACTTGTTTTTGAAGAATTGCTGAGATCAATGAGGTTTTTTCTTCTCTGTAGAGAAGATGAACTCGTGAATCATTTGGGAAAATGCACTGTACTGTAAATTTATTAATGGAAGTAATTGTAGACATAATTTAGCAAGTAAGGTAATGCATATGAAATTATTTTAACCCTTTTACAAAATAAATGAGAAGGATCCTCACAATACTCTTAACTCCTGTGGAAAAACTCAGCTTGTGATAAGGTATTTGATTTTTAACTTATGGACAAGAAATTTTGCAACAAGTGTCAGCTTGGTTTAAGTGGTGTGTGGGATGTTGATTTACTAGTCACTTAAACCCTGTAAAGTAGAACATTTTCAGAGACTTAGGAAATAATTACAGCTTAATAAAGATTGCTTTGAGCATTTGAAAAAAGTTTAGATCTTAGGTTCAAGAGCTTTCCTGCTGTGCAAGTGAATTTCTTTTCAGTAATGCAATTTTTTAGCTTAGATGGAATTACAAAGGTAAATAAATTAACAGTTCATTCCTGCCATCTTTCTTACCTATTGCATTACGGTTACTTTGATCCGGACATCTCCAATCTCAATGTAATTGTAGAATTAAATACTTGGCATGCAGTAAAATTAGCTTTTCTCATTAATCTTTCAGTTTTATGCTAGGTTTGCTTATTAAAAGACACAAAAGGGTAAATTTTCTGCATGTGACTTTTACAGAAATTTAATTTGATCTAAAAATACTTCCTGAAATGCTTTTTTAAGAAAGTAGGCTATTATGTGCAAATACCTGATTGTTTGAAGCTATTTTTCTCTGAGGCAAGAAATATAAACAGAACTTAACACATTTTTCTCTTTTTGTTCTCATTATTTCATCATTGAGGTGAGGTGATAGAAAAGATGATAGAAATCTTCAAATCGGAGATCTGTCACACATGAATCAGAGTATCTAAGTCCCACACGAAGAAGCTGAATATCATACTTCAGTCTAGCTAGTGGAGGAAAGCTCTCTCTCTCCAGCCAGTTATAAACTTTGTGCCATTTCTTTTGGTAGTCATAAACTAAATGAAAAGTTAGGCATACCTACGTCATAGTTAGGATATTTGGCATGTCTTTTATCTACAGCCATGTTCAAGTTTTTGAACTTGTAATGCTTTTTTAATTGCTGCTTTTCAGCTTTTGCCATAAGAATTTCTTGACCTAGAAAGAAATGCCAAAACAGATTGTTCTTTGGAGTGCTTTTGTCCTTCTTACAGTGCCTTAACTTTACCTTAAGCAAAGTTTTAATTGTTTTTGTTTTAATTGTTGTATTTCAGTAAATCTCATAGCAGCAATCAGCATCTGATCTTTTACTACAAGAGATAATTGACAAATTATTAGCTAATGGTACAGCTATAGATATGTTGATGCACTGTTTGGGATGAAGAAATTAATGATGGATTTAGGTTAAATGTTACTTCTAACTGATTAAGGAAGTCAATTTATAAATATGAATACAGATCATTTTTAGGTGTAATGTTAAAACAGCTAACTAATATCCTTGTTGAACTAACAAATCATAGTGGTCATATGCCTTTACACTGAGTAAAAAAGGAGGAATTTCTTTGTTCCTGTTCTGTTTGAAAACGGGAAGCTTAAACATGCTCTTAAAGAATACATATTATATAGCAGTTTCATTATTGTGCTTTATTTAGTCACATTTCTAACACTGTTTTAACTTGGAATTACATCATGTTTGTGAAAACACTTGCACATTCTGGTAATTGATTAAGCACCAATGCTTGATAAACTATGAAAGGAAAATTTGATAATTGTGATTGAATCCCCTCTTTGAGGGGAAATTGTTTCTTTCTAAAAAGCCTATCTCAGTCCTTTATGATTGTTTTTAATAGGAAAACATAAACCTATTTGGATTAAAATAGAAACTGATAGCAAAATGTAGAACAGTAAAAATGAACTTGTGGAGAATAGTTATGTTTAAAATGAGGGATAAATTAACAATTAAGAAAGCAAAAAAACTTAAGCCAGGAGCTCTTAGTGAAAATAAGAGGTGGAACAAAGAGACGCTGTAAGAATGCTTGCCTGGTTTTGGGTGGTTTGTTTTTTCTTTTTTGCTGAAGTATCTTTCTGCACACTGAATTTACAATAATTACAATTTATTCCTGAATTGATCTTTTGGGAAATTAAGTTACACATTCAAGATGAGGGACTAAAGAGAACTGATTTTTTTTTTTTTTTTTTTTAAAACAAAAGTAAAATTACTTCTCAGCCCACACTAATGACAGTTAGCTTTGGCTTTCCGAATTAAGGAAGTCTAGCAGAAAGGTGTGACAGGAGGGCCAAGGTTAAGTTATTGTTATGTAGGTATTAAGAATTTGCTTTTCGAGGGGTTTCTTGCTAACACCGCCCATTTCCAATAGCTTCAGCTCTACAGATATATATATTTGTTGCAAGAGTTGCAAAATAGAAGCTGTCTTTATTCTGTGTTATCAAATGCTTATTTGGTTGTTGTCTGTGCAAGAATTAGAGTTTGGAGCTCTTACTAGCTTCAAGGTTGGGAGACAATGTTCTAGAGACAAGTCTGCAGATTTTTAGACTGACTTATGAAATGGTAGAAACTTACCTAAAATATTTAACATCTCCCCTCAGTAACTGTAAAAAAATACCCTCAGCTGGATTTCCCTTACGCATTTCCTTTCTAAGAGAAATTCTGACTTTTAACAAGGCAAATATTTTTATATTTCCTCACTAAAGATGACAGGTTGCTGTTGTCATGTCAGATTTTCAGGAAAGTTTAGGACCAGGAGATTTTTGCTACTTCTGTGAGTAGCTGTTTTCTTGCCTTATATTGGGTTGGTGCTGTGAGTTCTAGGCATTCATGCCTGTGATGTGTGCTGTGTTGCATTTTGATGGAAGACCCAATCTTGTAGTGCATGAAAAAATTGTTACTTGCCCTGTATAGTTTTTCTGTCTGTCCATCAGAATTGTTGGGTTTTGCATTAAGTATGTAGTTCTTTTTCCTAGCAGAAAACAATTTAATAAAAACATAGCAAACACTTGGAGATAGTATCTACAAGGGCAGATGTAACTGATACAGGTGAATGGACCATTGAAGTTCCATCAGTTTTTGAGATCTGGGCCATGCTCTGCTTTTGCCACATTGCAGTACATTTATCGTCCTCTTGCATCTTTTCTTGTATAGCCTGTTGGCTGGATAAAAGACAGCTCCTGCAGTGGCTGGACTGGAGCTATGCAGAAGTTGATTTGTGTGTTGATAGTGGGGAAGGATGTGGGGGGACAACATGCTGAATGACTAGCTGACTGCTGTCTCTTCTCTGTGGGAAGACCAAAAAAACATGCTGGGTTTTAGCTGTCAAGTGGGCCAAACAGTCTTTCAGTTGCTGGCAAGCCAAACAAATGGCTTTGCAAGGGTTTCTTTTAAAGCATGTTCTTACATGGTTGCTTTCACTGTTACATAGGAGAGATCGATTCCCAAATTTAAAACACTCATGTTTCTTCTGTCATCTTGTGGGCTTTTTTGGACTTCATTTTGAATGGGGAAAAGAGGGAAGGACGGTGTATACACAGAAGGGGGGATGTTTTAAGTGTGAAAATAAGGGACGTTTTTACTGCACCTGGCTGTGAGATTCATATTCTGGGACAGGCTTCTTGTGCAGTGTCCTGACTTCTGCCATCACAAGGAACTTTGTTGTTCATTATTGCAGTAGGATATCGTGATGTGGAAGGACATAGTCCCAGAGTGTGTGTGTGTCAATATTGAGGACCATTTCCACACCAAACACCGAATTTAGAAGAGAGATCTGTCATCGGACTCTTTGAGAGAAACCAGCTCAATCTGAATCAGCTTGTGCTTTCTAAGGTCACAGAGCTTCCTAGGGGGAAAAAAAATTGCATTAGTCAAATCAAGGAAGTGTTAGGAAGTGTGAATCGTAGTCAAATTCATGTGGAAGATGAAGATGACTTAGGTACTGAGAATCGGCTTTTTTCCCCCTCTTTTGTCCAGTATAACATTTACATACCAAGTACCAAGATGAACCCAATGCACTCCCAGGTTCTGTGGTGGTACCAGTTCCTTAGAGATGGGAATACTATCCCTATAATCACATCTTCACTAAAGTACCTACTCTTTCCTGCTACTATTATCTCAACACTTTTATGGTTCAGTAGCAACCACTAGCAATACCATGTGGGTGATGTTGTTTTGCAGTATATCTGATTCAGTGCAAAGATGGAACTGGGTATCATCCCCCTTGTGCTGGAATTTCTGTCTATGCATCTCACAGCAGTACCATATATACATACAGGCATATATATACATGCATACCTGTATATATGTGTATATATGTTTGTATGTATGTACATACGTATGTATGTATATAAAAAAGCATATATATGAATGTGTGTGTAGATATATATGTACACACACACATGTTGTATATTGTAGAGTGTGAGAGTTAATCTCATTTCTCTTTGCAGGAGGTATGACATGATCCAGTTTTGACATTGGGTTGTCATCCTCATAGCAGTGGGTTTTTGCTTGTCTGTTTTTTGGGAATAGTAGATGGTATTAAGTGGTAGATTTTCTTTAGAATATTTACTTTTAAGCAAAGGATTAATTGTCAAAGCTTTCAGTCAATGTAATCTTTCTATGTGTGTGTAGAAAGGCCTTGTAGTACATTATTTCATAAAATGTAATAAAATGTTTGAGAGATCTGGTGGCTTGGTAGTACTACTGTACTGTAAGGCTATATAGATGGTCAGGCACATATCTTGCATGTGGGTGCCATTGCACTAGCGACATCTTGAGGTTTTTATTGTCTTTTCAAAGAGTAACAGAAGAAGATCTAGCTCCATTAAAACATGGTATGTTCCCAAATGTCTGTTACCCTTAGAGAGATGTGAGCATGTTTGACTTTTTTTGACTTTTTTTTTTTACATCTGTAGTTGTGTCCTCACAACTCGCAACTGTAATGGCTTTATAAAATAAAGTCTATTTTTATGTTTATTTGGATTTTGGGGTTTTGTGTTTATTTTTAGTCTGATGCATCGTAACCTCATTAGTGTTGAAAGGAAGTAGAGTTCCTCCTGTTGTGACAAAATGGAATGATTGCTTTAACTGTTTGATATGTTCTATTATGGAAAACTGATTAAAATGCCATTTTCATGGGGTAATTTGCCTTTTTGCTGCAATACTGTGGCTACCTAGAGCTCTGAGAGCTGTGGCCATACAATCTCTTGGAAAGAGCTTAAGCAAGTAAAAGGTATAACTCTTGACATAGACAAGTTAAGAAACGGTTTCTTACTTTATTACTGCTCATTATCTTTTTTACTATTACTGTTTAGTTATAAGTAAGTACATTTCATTAAAAGAATTTGGGTTCCTGAGTCATCTTAGTGATTAAGACCCTATGTATTTTAAATATTTTCATTTTCTCTACTCAGAAGCAAGCTAAAACCATGCACTTGCACCCGGGAGTGATTATGTCCGTAAGTTCTTCAATGGCAAGTGTATATTACTTGGCAAGTTCAATGTTTGGCATAGAAAGAACATGTAAAAGTATGTTGAAGTCCAAACAGAATTTGAGAGGACCTGGCATTTTTTGTATTTTCAGAATGAATGACAAAAAGCATATGTCTGTTGCAGACAATACACTACGTATTAAATTGATCAGATGTGATGTATCCAGTTAATAGCTTGTGACTTTTCTTCACGTTTTTTTTATCCAAGCCATACCTGTATCAAAATTGCTGTTTCTCTAGTGCAGTTTTGGAAGTAGAGCTATCTAATCTATTTTGAGTCTTTACTTTCTTTTGTTTAACACTAACTATCAGGGCAGCTTGCTTAAATATTCATCACTGCTGTTAGACCCAATCACAGTAATGCGACTGAAACACTAGCAATTTCTCTAATATTGCAAAGACTTAACGATCCTAACTGCAGAGAAAATATCAAACATTATCAAATTATGTCAGTCTTTTTATGACTTTTCCATTTTTACAATCTAGGAAATGTTGAGTAATTCAAAGGAGGCAATCTCAAATTTTCTGACATTTTAAAGTTAATGCTGCTTCTCTTAGGTGCATCGAGGTAAAACATCAGTAGTTACATAATGAGAATGGATGTTTAACATATATATCACTGGGACAATTGCAGGATAATGGCAGGAAGTGAAGGGGTCACAGAATGCAAATCCAATTTCCAATTCACGCTAAAGCTGTGTGAGATAATAGATTTAAAAACCAGGCTTTGTTAATTTTCTATCTGGTTCTTCTAAGTTAGTCATTTATCTAGCTAATTATTTGTCCTGTGTTGTCAGTTTCTAAACATCTGTACAAAGGTTAGTTGGTATTAATAAACAATTAGGACTTGGGCATCTGTTGCAGAAGAAATCTTTTCTCTGTATCAGTTTGCTTTGGTTTCCTTTAGAGATAGTAATATGTGATCAGGTATGGCTTGTGTCCTAACCAGAAGAATTGTCAGCCCAAGAGTCCAGGACTCAAAACTTATTCATCCTATATAGTTTGTTAGTTTCCAGGATGTATAGCTAGCCTGTGTTTCACATTATTAAGTAGATTGATCTGTTCGTACTTCAGTTGCTCATTTTGCTAGGTAGTACGAACATTGTCAGTAGGCCCGGTTGCCATCTAAAAGTAAATTGATATGTATTGATTAGATACTAGTTCTTGATCGCTGACCTGTTCCTTTCATGCAGTTCAAAGCAGTTAAGAGTCTGTTAGCATTCTGGGGTTTTGGTATTTTGTTTGTTTGGTTTGGTTTTTTTCAGGGGATTAGTTGATCAATGAGCTGGCAATAGTAGCTTTTAGCTTTCAATTTCCATAGTTTTGGATATAGACCACAATGTAAGGTAGGTAGTTTGTATCTGACCAAAATAATTTGAAGACTGTAAAACTGGTAAAAACTGAAGTGGGAAAGGTCAGTCATGTACTTTTCTCAGTATTTTTGAGAAGGCATGTCATGGTTTTAATAACTTCAGGTACAACAGGACAGTTGCTACCTTTTATTAAGTGCACATTGTATTACCGAAGCTGACTTATGGTTGACCTGATGTTTGTAATAGTGTAAACAAAATACCAGTATGAAGATTTCTGTATTAGCCCTATGGATAGTAATCTTCACTATTAATAGCATCATAATTTACATGGATCTTAATTCTGATTGTTTCTTATCTTCCTACAAGTGCAGCTTGTTTGGTTTTTTTATCAGGTAGAAAAATGAGGAAAAATTACCCTGTATTTATGTATTATTTCTAACGCATTTTCTCAAATAGGACTAGGGAATATAGCATGTTTTCTTATTCTTCGTTCCTACATCTTTTTAAAATCAATCTTTTATATCTGGTCTGAGTTTTTGCTGGTTTACAGGGAAAATGCAAAGCAGATTTTTGGCCTAGTCTTTCCAAAAAATTAATAAAACACCCAGTTGTCGTTGCAGTGGAAAAGATGGCATTATATATTTCAATGTAAATAGTTTGTGCAAAAAAATCCAAAATGCACACACATATGCACACACGTGTGTGCACACTTATCTGTATATAGCATGTTTACTTTCCAGGTTTAGTATTGTACTCGTTTCCAGTATCACTCACTATTTCTTCTCCTCACTCTTACTGAAATTTCCAGGGTATTGTGTATTTTTAATTTAATGAAGAAATTTAACTTTTGGTTTAGATTTTGTTTTTTAAATGCATGGAAGACAATTTTGGGATTACTCAGATTATATTATTAAGGATCTAATGTGCTTTAAAGTTTATAGCTGGGAATAATAGCTGTGTATAGGTAAGAAATTGATTGCCTTCACAGCTGTGTTAATTTTACATTTAATTTGTTCTGTGAACTACTCTGGTTTCAAATCTGCATTATGACATGATAGGGGTGCGAGGCTTAATTGCCTGTAGATTAAATTTAAAACAATGAAAATATATTTTGGTCTCAAGGATAAAACCTCTAGCTTCTCTCATGAATATCAAACTAATTTAGACACCAACTGGAGGAACCAACTGGAGCAAATCAGGGATTTGCTGGATGCCTTTCCTCTGTTAGCTACTGTTCCCTAAGAAGCAAGTTAATGAGTGTTATGGGAAGGAGGCAGAACTCTACGTATTCTAGGGAAAAAGGACTTCTAAAGCTAGGACATTGAATAACTAAACATTCTAGTCAATTTTGTTCTAATGCAAATGAACATAGAGGTTTGTATTTGTTGGGCAATCAGATACTGGGACAAATTGTCAGTTAATTCAATATTATGAAAAGAAGCTATATAGTATGTTTTGGTTAAATTTATTAGAGTTTTCTAGTTGACTCTCTTGCTTTTCAGCGAGATGATCCAATGTAAAACCGAAAACTTCTTCAAATATTGAGAGTTATGCTCTGTAACAAAAATTTTTCAGTGTGGAGTTTACAGTAGACTAGAAAAATGCTTTCAGAATTTTAGCTATTATAAACAAATGCAAAAAGAAAGAATGTGCAACAGTTTGTGTAAAGGTGAGAAGAGGAGTGAACTATAAAAACATACACAAATGAAAATGTATTTTCAAACGAGAGAGAAGGGGAAATCTAATTCTACTCAGTATTAAAAAGAATTAAAGTTTGTTTCCCAGTTTCTTTTGAAAAGAAGCTATATAAATTTTGAACAGTATATTAACTGTAAGTTAGGAAATTAGAGTGTCGTAGGCAAGTAAGAAGTATCTATACAAAGCATTGGAAATAGTTTTAAAGTTTACATTGCCGGGAATTACCACATTCAAAATTTTAGCTGTTAATTTAGAATTTCATAAGTTTTATGGTGAAGTTGGTTGATGACTGAACAGATATATGCATTTCTGAAAAGAAAAAGCCTCTTTATTAATAACATTTTTATGATTAGGCTTCTATACTAAATAAAAATCTTATTTTTAAGGTATTAATAGAAAGTAATTGTGAAAAAAAGATATTGTTAGATTTTTGACAGAATACTTACAGTAATCGATAGGTTCAATTTCAAAGTAAGAAAACTCCCAGTCACAGTGGAGCTTATTTTCATTAAACCTCTTGACCCAGGCAGGTTTGGTTTCATGTTTAATTCAAAAATCTCATCCCTACTCCCCACCCCCTTGTCATGTTAATAACTTTTGTGCCATTGGCTCAGTTTTTCTGTCTGCTGAAATGCACTCTTTCGATTCCCTATAGAATCTAAATCAGCATTTTTCTCATTTCTTCTTTTTGAAACCTTTTATCCTGTATTTTCATAGATCTGCTCCTATCACAATTTTTCTTCTCTTAGAGAAAACCAGCAAAAGGTGAGTGGCTGTTCTTGCAAAGAGTTTTAATAGTTGATGGAGATATATATCTTTTCCCGTTAATCATAAGCCATCTGTGGAACAAGCTTCCTGTTTTTCTCTGCTTCCAACTCCACTTATTTTTCAAATCTCGTACGAAAACATGTCTTATCTCTCTCATGTATTCCGAAAATCACAAAATTGAATTTATTCCATTTCAGTGATGAACCCCCACCTAGTTAGATGCTTGACCAATCAGATAAATAGTGTTCAATTTCCTGATGCTCACCAATTTAAATAAGTAATTTACATACATAAATATTTTTTCTGAAGTGCACACATTGTGTGTTACAGGAATCTCACTTTGCCACTGAGATGGACAAGATTACTGTAAGTATATTGGATTTATTGGAATCAGAATCTAAATTCTGATTCTTCAGAAGCTGTAAATATGACTTACAAGAAAGAATATTTGAAATGCAGTTTTGAGCATTTCAATTAGATTTTTCCACATAGTTGTATCCCCAGGTAATTTTTCAGCTCAGAGTTTAAGTGCTTTTTTGAATAACCCTGAACACTGGGAAAGGAGTGCTGGATTGTATTAGCAAGGGCTCAGTACTGTGTGAACCCATCTGTGTGGCGTCTGCTCTGGAACTTGTTAGTGTATGGATGTTTAGAAGCACAGAGAGATCAGAAGTGCAGTTTTCTATAATCTAAATAGGCATGTCTTAAATGAATCCTTTTTCTTTACAGCTGTGAGTTAAATAAGAAACAGTAGTTCAATGAGTGTCTGGCCTTATCATTGTTCGTTGAAAACGTAAAGACAGAAAGTATTCCTGGAAGTATTTGTATTATATGTGTGCATTACAATAAAAGTATTTGTTCCTTCAGAGAATCTGTTTTTCAAGTTTTTACTGCCAGTTCATTTTTATCATGCTTCTCTAGTTCATAGATCTTTTTTAGAGAATTTTCTTAGAATTTGCTCCTAGAAAAATACTAAAGTTTGCATGCATTAAAGATTTTGGAGCATTTATGTACCAGAATTCCACCTGCATAAATACATACATGTACACTGCAGTGAAATTTCTCTTAGAAAATTGGTATCATCTTGTAGAGAAGAAGAAACCGCTGCACAGTGAAGTGCAGATACTAAGTTTACATTTTTAGTTAGTTAACAAAAGTCTGGAGGTAAAGCCAAAACCTGAATCTGTTCATGAGAATGTTTATCATGTTACGTCATTTTTGTGGTGAATACTTTGCAAGTGTCAGGGAAGATCCTCTGAAATTTTTAAAAGTACTTTTAAGAATAATTTAATATGTTGGGTTGATTACCCTTATAATACTTCTTTGTCTTGCCTTTATTTCCTATCAGACTTCCGACTTGCATTCCAGTTTCTTTTGTATTGTTACGTGGTCTTTGTCTTTTCCTTGTAGAAAATATTGTGGTTTCATGAAGATCATTAAAATATTGGGGCACGTTTTTTCTTTCTTTGCTTAAATTCTACAGAGGAGGCTTTGAGATTAGGAAAAGTGCTAAACATTTTTGGCAAACTTCTCGGAGAGAAAAATATAGGCAGTAAACACGGGGAAAAATACTTAAGGTCTTAGAAAGTTATCATCAGAATGGGAAGCTCAGTTGTTCAGTGAAGAACCCAACTGAAAGGTGATTAACTGGTACCCTGTCGTGCCCTGTGCCTCAAATGGTCATCTGTAGGCTATACAGTGTATAATCCAAAATTGTATCCAAAATAGCTGTTAGCTCTAGAGTATGCATACTGGAATAATTTGGCATGAAATCTCTCTGGTGTATTTTTAATGAAATATAATTATTTTGTAAACTAGAACTTGGATTATTAATGAATTGAAATGGTCACAGAAATAAGTTCAAGTGTTTGTATAATTGTTGATAGGTGAGTTTATTTCTGAAACAGCTTGCAAATGGGAGGTAATTTAGAAATGCAAATTTAAAACCAACTGAATAATTGCTATATGGGATTTGTTCCCATTCTTTCAAAGGAAGAGTATGTTTGAGGCTTTTTTGCTCTAAGTGAAACCAAAAAGTTTCTACTGCTTCTGGTTTTGTCCTCTCCTCATCCCCCAGTTCATGAGAGACATGGGAACATTGAGGAGGGTTTAGTGTGAAGGGCCACCAAGGTGATCAGAGGGTTGGGGAACTTGACCTATGTAGAAATATTGATGTAGCTGGGTTTGTTGAATCTGAAGAGGGGATTTGAGGAGGGGAATCGAATCACAGTCTATCTTAAAGGTAGCTGTAGAGAAGATATAGGTAGCTGTCTTCATGAGGGTGCACAGGGACGGGGCAAAAGGCCACAGGCTCAGATTGCTTCAGGGGAAATTCTGTCTGGATAAAAGAAAACGATTCTTTACCATAAGAACAGTAAAACACTGGAATAAGTTGCCCAGAGAAGGGATGAAAGACTCTGCTTGACAAGACCATGAGTAACCTAATATAAGGCTCTGTTTTCAACAGAAGATTGGACCAGATGGTCTCCAGAGGTCCCTTCCAACCTAAATTTTTCCGTGATTCTGTGAATCTGTCTCTGATACTGAAGCAAATACGGAGAAATGGAGTAGGCAGGCTGTGGTACTGCTCGTAATTTGTGGAGAATAATAGTCCTGGCTCCTCTAATCTGATCCATTCCTCAGAGCGAAGCAACTGCACTGTATTAAGAAGGAAATGGGAGGGGAGGGCAGTTCAGGAGGAAGCGGTGCCTGAGCTTTTCAAAGGAGGAACGTGACAGACGGCTGGAATGGAGGGGAAAGTACTGTGTAAATTTGAGCATAAGCATCAAGAAGGGTAGCTGAACAGTTGAAGAAACCTAGGCCAAAAACGGGTAAGTAAGGAGTGAAAAGGCAGTAGCATATGAGTTTGAATATACACTTGGTGTACTAAATAGTTTATAGTTTAAGTATTCAGAGCGTATTCACCATGCGTAGTAAGGTTTGAATGGCAGAAGGACTGACGATGCAGGAGGCATTATACGCCTCTAGGTGCTGAAGGTAGCGTAGTGTGGATAGTCGTGGGTAGTCGTCTCTGGTAGTGTGAATAGCCGTTGGTTATTGAAAGCAAGAGAACTCTCTGAAAGTAATGGAGGAGGAAGGGTACACCAGGACAGCCTTGAATGTTTTGTAGTTTGAATCACCTGAAGAGGCTGATGCCTCACCACTGGTGTCTTAAATACTTGAGAGAAGAAGAGAAAGGAAAAAAAACGTAAGTGGGTTGTTTGGAGCAGGTGTTAACACAGTTATTTGATCATAAAATGGGCCACATAAATTCAGGGAGATGAAAGACAATAAGCTTTCTCCAAGCTGAACAAATTTCTTTGTTATTTTTCATTGTTTCAGGGAAGTTGGATTGTCTAAGTAGACGGATATTTCATTTGCCTTGGTAATCCATCAAAACATACTTGACATTGTGGTTCCTTTTCTTTTTCAGTATCATCATTTTCCCCAAAGAGGAAAGTTAGTTCTGTCCTTAGATTGTTTGGGATCATTCCATTAGCTGACTATTGCAACTGTCAACAAAATTTCTGTCTTAAGATGTTTTCTTCACTTTAGTCCATAAAAGAAATTGAGAGCATCTGTGAAATGTCACTGCCATGTCTTGTGTGATGTGTACAGTATGTCAGGTTACACTTTGCAATATGATCTGGAAATTGTCAGAAAACCTGAATGTGTGCTTTAGTGTGACATCAGTTCATTCAGATCAGTTATTACTGCTGCCAATACCTGTTTTTATGTAGTGCTTAGATATCTGTAGAAGACAACCACTTTATAGAGAAGGGTTAATACCTTTATCCCTGTTTTAAGATGGGGATCATTAGTGTAGAGAAGAGAAGTTCCTTGCCCATAGTCACTCACAGAATCAGTGGCAGAGCTAGGGTTAGAATCTGCATCTTATTTAGTGATGGGTTCTTAAAAGTAGTCTGGTATTGGGAGGAGAGACTATGTTTTGGATTAAATATGACTAATATTTCTTTTTAATATGAACATTGCATAACCTATGAAGAAGTTTTGTCTCAGTATGTGGAATTGTCTCTATCCAGATTTTTATTATCCCTACTAAAAAAAATAGATTCCTTTCTGCCATTGTCTGTTTAGCCAGCTGTAAGCCTTATTGGACAGGTTGCATGGTATGCTAATTAATGATATAGGCTGTGGGTGATTAGCCAAGTGTGTAAGGAGGGCCATAGCTTCCAGTGTATTATAGAAATGCCATTGGTCAATATAACTACACAGTCTGTAGTGTCTTCCGCAAAGTAAATTCAGACTAGTGGAGAAAAGTGGTGTAGCCCCTGAAGAGCTGCTGCAGCGCAACACAGCTGTGCTTATTTTCAGAGGATGCTTAAATTTAATCTGAGGATTTTAAGGTTTCATGGGTTTTTTTCCTTGATATCTTTCTTACTGTGATTATGAGCATCTCCCTACCCCCATTTTTCTTGCAGAAAAAAATACAAAAGACATGCTTAAAAAAGTTTCTTTTGTATCCCAGCATCCAAGGGCAGGAGGCAGAATAGCTTGATAAATTCTGACAAACAGCATGCTGTTTTATAAAATGTTACTAGATCAAGCTGTCAAATGTCAAAGACTGTATATGCTACTTTTGTAGCTGAATATAAATTTTTTTTATGTAATATCAGCACTGGTTAAATACTTTCCTTTTTGGAGAATGCTGAAAATACGTAATATGTTTGACTTTCATTTCACATTTTTAATGCAGTAATTCTGCTATAGGAATGGGTTTTTTTCATACTGTGTCCCAAACTGTCATCAGCATCACTGCTTTGAGGCTATATAAATTAAGATTGTAGAGCAGAGTTTGTTCATAATTTTTTTTTTTCTCATGAGTGAGTTTTTTCTAGAGCAATAACATGAGGTAATTCATTTGCTTATTATTACTACTCTATTAAAATTTCTGTAAATATCTCTCTCTAATTTATAGGTAGTAGCTCAATTCCAAATTTCTTTCGCATCATGAAGCGACAGTTTACTGAAACAGAGTGGGGTGTAATCAAGTCTATGAGTAATGAATGGATGCAGCTGGATATGTTTCATCGGCACTGGGTAGTACTTTTTTTTCCTATTTAAAGACTGCAATGCTATAACCTGCACATTCTCTTTTGATATATTTTGTTATTATTTTCATTATGGTAAGACTGTATACTTTTTATAGTTACGTGTTCATGTGGAGATAATATTTTAATGGGTTTTCTATTTTAGTGATTTTTTTAAATGTCAGAGTAGCTTTGAGAACCATAGTACAGCTGACATTTCTAGAAGGATTTATGACTAGTTTTAAACACATACCCAGAACAAGGTAAAGGGTTCATATCTGTATGTGCCACTTGATAATTCATTATAGTGATAGTTCATAATAATGCAACAAGTTAGGCTAGGTATTAACAATGCTGATAACTTTTTCTCTTGATAATTGCATCAGTCTACTCTCACATTTACAGTAGTACAAGTCTTAAATTTATCTGCTCAGAAGTAATGTTTATAGAGCAGTTTGAAAACGGTTGGTATGAATAAAATACATTTATTCTGTGTTTTAGGCCTTAAAGGAAAGCTTCTTAAAGGCTGTTGGAGTTGGAATTGGCTTTAACTTGCAAAGAATTGAATTTCATGTGTCCCCATTGCAACTGGAAATAGGGAAGGTATATAAGGAGACAAAAATGCTTCTGGATGGAGATAAAGAAGAAGAGTGGATGTTTGAGGTAAGAAATATTCAAATTTATTTTTTCAATATTGATAAACAGTTTCAACACCCTATGGTTGCATTGCACATTTGATTTTTTTAATGGCAGCTTCAAACCTTTATTCTGTATAACCACATTGAACATATATCAATCAAAACTTAGGATATAATTCCGCAGCATTTTAAAGTATTTTTGATGATCGCAAAAGCATCCCAGAGATACATTCATTACAATGGCTTTTCAGTTTTTCTGTTCCTGGAGTATATTTCTTGCACTCTATGAAATTCAGCCTACGGCATGCAGGAAGTTCACTGGAGCATGTTCAGACCTGACTTCTGAACAGTGTTAAGATTTTGAAGTTCTTCATCAGTTGGTCTAGAATGAGACTAGTGATTAACTAACCCCATTAGTTAGTGTTTATGTTAAATGGTTGAAATGGAGGGGGTGTCTTCAGCTCCTTTGGGTTTCCTACTTCTTGTCCATATAAGCTGATATAAACATGTGCTTTTGTGGGTTTGGAGTTACAGTGTGCTGATTGGCTGCTGTCTGTGGGAATGGAGAGATGCAAAAAACTTGCTTTTGCTTAATTGGAACATTAGTTTGGGCTCAATCTTCTATCTGAGTGTTGGGGTTTGGGTTTTTGTTTGTTTTTCCTTCTTGAAAGTTATTGAGACTTATCACTAAAACATCTATCTTGTTAGATTTGGTAGAAAATGATCAATAGCATCTAATGCAGTTTAAAGGGTGTAGAGAGAAAGAACTGATAGGGACATGGTTTAGTGATGGACTTGGTAGTGTTAGGTTAATGGTTGGACTTGATGATCTTAAGGGTCTTTTCCAACCTAAATGATTCTATGATTCTATACAATGATCTCAAATTATTTAATTACCCTAAGAAACCAAGCTTTGAAAAAAGTTAAACAAATCACAATACCATTTCTCTACACCCCAGAGGCACATTCATTCAACTACTTAAAACAAAGGAAGAAATGCAAAAGACATTGTGACTTTAAAATTGTCTGTAAAGGGCACCTTGTTTCAGTCTGCCGTACATTTGTGCAGCTGGTATATAGCTGACTAGCAATTCAAAGAATACATACTTCACAATTTCACAAAACAGTCAAGCGCACTTTTCAATAAGAGTATCAGTTTCCAATACGCGTTTACATTTTGAAAATATCTACATTGTTGGAGACAACTATTCCAGTACAGCTTGTCTAAATGATAAGTTTCTGCTGTAAGCTTATTTTGTATAGTATACAAACTACGTGTATGGTACGCATGTAGTAAAAAAGAATGAATGTACCAGTAACATTTAACTTGTAGCGTAAGTTCACCTCTTCACAGTTCTTTCCTTTCAGTATTTCTAGCCACATTTGATTTTCTGTTATTTTAACAGTCTACCCATACTAGCCCTTTTAATGATACTGCCATACTCTCTAGGAATTGAGTATGTCATGAAATTCACTAGTTGGAAATACAGACTGGCAAAAGAAAATCTTAAGACAGACTGTGACACATCTTGTAATAGAATGCTTTCTATATTAATGCTAACAGTATACAATTGTCAAGGAAGCATTTACCTTTTTCGATTGACTTCTGGAACTCCTAATTTTGGTCTTTGATGACATGCTTGTGGTTGATTTGACTAAAATAGCCTGAAGATGATGATGTAGGTAGCTCCCTGTATTACTTAAATGCTTTATAATTATTTGATTTTTCCTTATTATTAGTAATTACTGCTAGAAGCTTAATTTAATTTTTGTCTGAGGAATGTCTCCTCTTCCATACTTGCCCTCCTGCTTCCCAAGCGCACAGCCTTATAACAAGGCAGATTGTAGTGTTTTAAAGAAAGGATTTATTATCAAGTTTCATTTAAATACAAGCTCAGTTGGGATATAATTTCATTTAAATAGCAATATTTATTAAAATGAAATTGAAAAAAATAATTACCAATCCCCAGCCTAAAATTAAGCATCACTTTACTTTTTTATCTTGTCCCAAGTTTCTTTTAATTTTGTGCCCATCTTTTTACTTACAAAAGTCTCTTTTTTTGTTTCATTATTTGCCCTTGAGCCAAATTCTTGAAACAACTTGTTAACTGAAAACACTAATTTTGAGAAATCTGGAAGAGTCACCCAAGAGAAGTCATTAAGAATCACCTGTAAGGCTGCATCTTACTGGTATATAATATAGAACTTGTGTTCCCTGTTGTGCTGAGTTTGCTTGAGTGAACTTTTTCTATCAAATAAAAAAATACAATGACCTCACTTTTACTTTTCAGATCTGCCTATATCTTTATGATAGGAGATGATCGAAGAGAGCAAGGCTGTTTAAAATCCAATTATCACATATTTTGGGTTGTGTTATTTCAGTTTTAAATAGAATCTAATTTACCAAAAACATAAGAGAGAAATAAAGAGGATTTTACCCATTTAAATTACACAAAATATTCTGACATCTCCTTCAGAAAGTAATGTGAAAAAGCAACTTAAAAGCATAAAGACTAGAAAAAAATCCAGCACCTTATACTTGTCATGACTAAATGTCAAGAGAAGTACTAGTGAATCAGAGTAAATCAAAGTTGACACTGTTCAGATACCCTGTAACTGTTCACAACAAAAGCAAAGCCTGTTCATATTGGAGATAGAATTTTCTGTGAACATTAAAAAAAATTAGTTTTATGTTATTTTGTTGTAAATACCAAATGAACTACCTTGTTGTGTAGTTGGCTGCTTGCAGTCCCTTTACCAAGGGTTTAGCTTTGTTCAAAGCGTCTTTCCCCTCCTCCACTCCTCATATTTTTGAGCTTGGATAGAAGGCAGTAGCTCAGAAACAGTCTGTTTTTGTTTGATCTTGATGGATCAGTTTAGCTTTAGGCACTTGTTTTCATAGAGTACTCTAGAGATGGCTACTCAGATTCTCTCCAACTGTTTTGGAAGGAGTGGGAGAAAAAATACAGTAAAATTTCATTTAAAAACATAAATTTGATTTTAAGATGTGTCTGCTATGTGTGTTAAATATGCTTTATTCACATAGGCAGTGCACACTTTCCGTATTTTAAAAAAGTGAATTTGTTTAGTAATAATTAAAAGTTTACTAGCCCAGTGAAGAGTGATACAGTATTTGTGTCAGGGTGTTAATTTAGGATGGAGTCATTTTTCTGGTGATGATGATTATTATTATTATGGGTAATTCTATATGCTCCATTTACTTCATTTGAAGAAAATAAACTTACAGAATGAAGCACTA
>NW_009193008.1:0-7239 GCF_000690835.1 Fulmarus glacialis
TATGATTCTATGATTCTATGAAACATTTGCAGTTACCCACAGAGGTGTTTGCGGAGGGGATTGGGGGGAAGGCTTGCCAAGACCCAAATCGCACCAGTAGCACCTTGGGCGTTCCCAGTTTGGTGTCTCAGCTCTCTCTGCTTCCCCAGCCACGTGTAGGAGGGAGCCATCCAGATAACGTGCTGCACCCCGCTCCGGGAACTCGCCCCAGCTGCAGCTGCTCACCAGGACACCCAGCCCTGCAGAGCCATGCAAGCCCCCGGACCAGGTGCAGTGGAGGAGTCTCAGCCTCCTTATCCATACGGGACTGTGCCCCATCTTCTGTCACAATCCCATTTCTTCCCTGTTTCAGTCTCGCAATGGTCTTCCCCCAGTATAGCACCAGTTCCCCAAACTGCCCTCTCCAGGTAAACTCAGCAAACACGTGGGAGTGCACACAGGTGTCTCATCTGACGGCCCTGTCTTTAATTTTTCACCTTCAGAGCTCAAGAAGGGAAGAGTTGCCCCAGATGCCCCCGAGGCCAGTGCGAGCCCGTGGTGGGACAGGGGGGCTGTTGGAAAAGATGCATTTGCACAGGTACAGCCTCGGTGTCCCAAGCACCCAAGCTTGGCAATACGTTACAAGGTTGGCATTTACTGAAAGAACACCAAGGGAAAGGGTGACAGAGAGACGACCAGCTTCCTCTCGCTGAGGCCATTTTTCTCTTAAAACCATCAATTTCCTTCTTGTTTTCAGGTGAATAGGGAAAATTTTGAAAGTTAAAAAACACTTTATATTAACGCAGGCAGGTCGGTTCCTTGGACTGCTTAAGTTGGTGTATCAGGGAATTAAATCACCCTGGTATTGGCTCCATCCGCCTGGGACGTTGAGCCCCCGTCCCATCCCTCACCCCACCTGCACACAGCAGGTTTAGCTTCCTGAGTGAAACAAATGCTCTGTCTCCCCCACTGCCTGGGAGAACTACTATATATGAAGAACGTATGGAAAACAATGGCTTCTATTATGTTTCAACAGGTCAACATGGCTGTGACTGCATTTAGCAAAACCATCACCAATCCAACCTAAAGTATCTTGCTCTGCAGCAGAGATATGAGCATAGGTTAGGTGTGACAAGGCCTGTGGCTTCTAAATTATCTGTCACTATATTTTTCCTCCTTTGCCTGCATCTGACCAACAATACAGTCTGTGATTCAAGATTTCCAGCCTGCGTACACATATCTCCATAGAACAGTCCTGGAGACGTTAATATGAAGTGAACATTAAGTCTACAGGAGGTGGTCCAGAAAGCAATGGAGACTTACCAGCAAGCAATCTCTTTTCTAGAGGTCATTTTGAACAGCATCCAGTATTTTAGCATCAAAACAAATCTTTCTGGTTTGATAGAAAATCCTTTTGTGTGAAGTTATACTTGAGTGTTTTCTCTGACCTGAACCAGAAACTGCAGTTTGTAATTACCTCAAAGCTTTTTCCGTCTCCTATTGTTCCAACTGCAAAATATTTTATGTAGGGCATTGCCAAAAAATTACGCGCTCTGTGTCCTAGAAAGCAGTTTGTTTAAACTGACTGGCGCGGTGTTTCATGGCTCTGCGCAGATCCCAGCGAGGTTTGCACTAGAGCCTGGGACCCAAGCGACGGGGGCTACAGGAGCCTGCAGCCCGGTGATCTTCTCACACGTGCCCGAAACAAACACATGAAGAAAAGAAGAAGGTAGTCAAGGTCTGTGATCCAAATCAGCCGAAATGCAGCCCTCTACTTTGCAAGTCCCTATTTCCACCAGTGGCATGAACTACCTCCTGCGTTCTGCCGTGGCAAGCAGATGGGCTGTAGGGTCTCTCTGTTCACACCACTGCCCCTTGTGTAACTCTTTCATGTTGCACAGTGACAGGACCATGGTAACTCCTGTGACAAAGCCTAGATATTCCATCAAAATTAATCTGACACCTCCTTTAGGTCTGTTAATGAGTATAATTATCTAAATGGCACCAAGAGATCAAGACTATATGCCATATAGATCAGGAAAAGCAATCTGTCCCGAGGCAGAGAGAGGTAAGTAGGTCTAGAATCCCTCTGAGAAACGGATTCAAAATATCAATTTAAAGAAATAGTTTTCTCAATCTTTCTGGGGCAAAGCTACAGTCATGCCACTGAGTTCAGTGGACAATCAGCGTTGGCTTTGCATTGAGGTCGCACACATCAGCCAGGGAACGACCCAAAGCGCAAACAACCAAAGTGCTTTTGACCATCTGCAAGAGTCACCGCTTTGTAAACAGAGAGACAAGCAGCTGCGGCAAGGCAGACCCAAAAGCAGAGGCCTGATTTAAGTGCGCAAACAGAAGTTATGACCTCAGATACTGCACAGTTCAAGTCAGCTGCAATATTCCCATTTTCCTTTCCTAATAATCAAAGGTAACATGCCCTGGTATAAGTACTAATAATACCTGCTAACTTTTGATTTTCCTCGGAATAAAGCCTCTAAATTGCTTTCTCAGAAGCTCAGCAAGACACGAAGAGGGATTGAACATGCATAGATAATAAGAAAATGTCGAGTACAGCAGGAAACATTTTTTTTTTCCCTAAATGCAAGCGTTTCAGAGGAGCAGGGGCCAGCTTGGAGCTCTCACAGATGACATCTCTGGCAAGGCAGTGGGCTCAGCAGTGGCTGGGCCACTGTTTTTACGAGGAGACACGTGGGTAGCCAGGTTTCCCCCTTAGCCCAAGCTCAGAAGTCAGGGACAGATGACCAGGTGCCTCTGGCCCAGCAGCTTTCGGCTGTTTCCCCACTCCCAGAGCAAGACGTTGCCCGGAGCCTACCAGACCTTGTCAGGGACAGCAGCACCTGCTCAGGTACCACGCAGGACTACCGAAAACAGTGGTGGTGAACCTCTACTCAAAATAAAGTGTCATGCGGGGACAGACTACCCTGCCTCGTCCCCTGGGAGCGCTGGCTGGCTCCTCCTGCCCCATGCGCTCGGTGGCATCGTCCCGCGGAGCCTCCCGAGCCGGTGATGCGGTTTCCACCCAAAAGAACTGCAGGCAAAGAGCCACCGAGGTGATGAGGCTAAATGTCTCCTTCCTGGAACTTTAAAATGCCACTTTTCAGAGGGTGGTTTTTACAGCAACGTGTATTAACAATGTCCTCGCCCAAACCAAACGTCAAGACTGGCAGGCAAGAAGGATGGAAACCTGAAAAGGGTACAGGACAAGGGAAAAAAATTTTATGCCACCCTTACTGTCAGACCACAGAAAACCTTTTTCCGTCCACTACCTCTCACCAACCTCTGCTATCAGGATTGTCTCCCCTTGTCAGTCTGTCAGCGAGTCAAAGCAAGACATTGTTCCTCTGCTTCATACATGCCAGTTTCTATCATTTAAGCACTGAGTTTCTAGGCACTTTATTTTCAGCCAAATCCTCTCCCTTTTTTTTTTTCTTTCTTTTTTTTCCTTTTTTTCCCCCCTTTTTTTTTTTTGGTCATTTTTTGTCTCTTTATTTTTTTTGTCATTTTTTTTGCAATGCTGCTGGGGGGCTTAGCTTTCCCAGCTCCTCCCCAGGCACCTCTGCACTACCCCCGGCCTGCCATGATGGGGTGTGCATGGGGAGAGGGGCTCTGAGCGGTGGGTCCTTTTCATGCTTAAAATAAGCCTCTGGCTCTCCAGAAAGGCCATGATGTTTTATGGCTGGGGAGCTGACTCCGGGGAGCGGGTGAGCCATTCGCCCATGGTCACCGACCCACAGCAGGAGTCCCCATCTCCAAACCCTAAGCGATCAATTAGACAACAGGTAGAAAAGGAGCATTATTGTTGCTGATTTGCAAATCCTGCTATGTTGCCTGGCTTATGCTCTGTCATTATGTTACTAATACGCATTTAGCTGATTGACCTTTTAACTTTAGCAGCAGATTGAATCTTCTTTGTAGAAGGTTGGTCTGGTTTTATTTACCGCTTTGGATTTTAATAAGAAAAGAAAAAAAATAATTAAAAAAAAGAGATGAAGAGTAGAAACAAGTCAAGTTTTGAAGTTAATACTTCTAGGGGAATAAACATATTGGAGTGATATGTTAAATTCTAGATTAATATTAATCCCAATGAAATGCCATGCATATATACATAATACAGATGTATACAGATATATACATACAACTGTATTGCTTTTAGCAGCATGACCAACACAGCCTAAACACTGGTATAGTTATAAGAAGCAAAGAAACTTTTTTCCCAGCAATCAAAGAAAAAACATAATAAAAAAAAGAGACTTTAAAATATAAAATTCATTAAAATCCAGTAACAGAGTAAGAGTTCCTAAAAGATTCACCTCCTTGCCCCAGATCTTCTCCCATCGTGCTATGACACAGATGGCTTCAGAAGAGCCACCTGACCAGTTGTAACTCCTTAACCTTATCTCTTCAAAGAAAAATTTCCACCATTTCCTCCTCCAAATCAAGTTTTCTGTACTAGAAAGGGTAATGTACTGGTGGTTAACTGCAGCGCTAGCATATGTGTATAAACATAACTTTAACACGGCAGCTCTCTCAGAGGCAACGCACAGGCATAGAAGGAGTTTTGCATGCAACATTCACCCATTAAAAAGGTGCGTCTTTATTATTACAAGGGAAAGAACAAACATTTGCGGGTCTCATCCACTTGAAAAGACAGTCTTTCCAGTTCAGATACAGAAGTGTCACCTCAGGTGCGGAGATTTCCATTACTAAAATGGTTGCAATGGCCCAGACCAGAGGTCCACGTGGCCTCTGGGTTCTGCCTCTGAGACTACCCAGGCGGCCGATGCCTTAAGGAGAATAAAGATCATGGCGAGCGTATTCTCGCAGAGGGAAGGCATTTGTGGCACAGGGATTTTCTGAATCAGAGGCTGCATCTTCCTCTTTATTAAAGAAATCAAGAGCCATTAGCTCTTGATGCACTTTGATCTCATCCACCCAACCACGAGCACTTGCTCGTGACATTCGTTTGGAAAAGCCAAACAGCATTCTCAGACCAAAATGCGGTTTTGCTCTCAAAACCAGCAAAAAGTTTGGCAGGACGTGGAGCTGGTCCCGTAATGTCACAGGGAACAAGTGCTGCTTCTGAAGAGTCAAAAAGAAATGTATTTCCAGGGACTTTAGCCAAGTCAAGAAAGCTTACTTCTATTTTAAAATATCATTTTGCTTTTCCAAGCTGCCTGCAAAATTCTCTTGATGAATCCTGGCCCTAAAAAGCCTACCAAAATGTCAGCTTGGATATTTAGTAGGGCCACCAGATCCCTTTCCCAGGAAGGAGAAAGACGTTGCAGTGGAGGTTGCAATATGGGCTGTTAGGCACCCTGTTGCAAAATTCAGACTATCAACGCAGACAAACTGTACAGGACAGCCATTACAGTCCAGCCCCCGGTGCAGGTGCTTTTTGTCCTTTTTAGGAGCATATTCAGAGAGTTTTTATTTAATCCACTTCCACAGGAGATCCAAACACAGCTGGCAGGCAACCAGCGAAGAGGCATCCTCTCTCACAGGCAGAGAAAACAGCAGTGCCTCGGGGGTGCTCCCTCCTTGATCTCCCAGAAGGACCTTTTCTTGTCTTGGTAGTCATTTTTTCCAAACATTCAGCCTAGAAGTCTTTTCTTTCTGTCTCTGTCTTCCCTTCACTCCCTGTGTACCAAACATCCCTTTCCGGGTTTCTCTTCAATGCTAATAGACCCGCTTCTTCTAATGCTCCCTCTATTCCTACAATAACCCCATCTTCCACTTATCACTAATACTAATGAGCATATTTAACTTTTTTAAGAATTGCCTCACGAATCAGCAATTTTACTACAATTACTATTTTGCTTGCTATATTGCAAACTCCAGATCTCACCAAAGATAAGCAATTGTCCATAATGGGATGAGTCACAGCAGCCTTAACCAGTATAGACCCACGTGGTTCATTGTGCTGGACAGGAACAAAATCCAACTCACAGCCACCCTCTTATCTTCATAAACAAATGAAGCAATGAGGAAAATTCTTCTTTAAGCTCTTGCTGCCAATGCTGACTCCAAAAGCCTAGTTCTCTGAGCTATAGGAGCATTGTGCTTCAAAAATTGTACGTATGGTGTTTGTGCCCTCCAAAACAAATTCTTTATTGCTACATTGTAAATTACATTTACAAGTAGTGCTACAAGTTGGATTTTTCATCTTAATTAAAAAGAAAAATAAACCTGAAAATGGTATTTCAGACAAGATGAGGGTCTTGCTCTCCCTTGGAAGCAATCTCAAGATACATGAAGGAAGAAGGAAAAGAGCATTGCAGAGAAGAGATAGCTAAGGAGTTTGTACAAAAAATGTCCAAAACAGGAAAAATTACCAATAAAGACATTCCAAAGTCACTCTTAAATCTTTCATAAACAGAGGGCTGCTCAGCTCTGCCAATATCACTGTAGGATGAGGACTTGTTAGGATGCTACCTTTCAGATGGTTATTTTCCCTATTTTAAGCTGGGGCAGCACTTGCACAGAGTAGGCGAGCCCGGTGTTTGTGCCGTTCTGTGCCCTTGTCGTTTCACGCTGCCTCTTGGCACAGTTGTTTTTTGGTGTTTGGAGCTTTACTCTTCCCCTACCAATACAACAGTTGAATTACGTCTTTGCATTTACGTGTCTATTAAAGAGGCAATCTGGTATTTTTGGAGGGCAACGTTCCTGGGCATCCTTTAGTTTCCACCCAGGGCAGAGCAGCCCAGGGACAGCCACTCAGGCTCTCCTCACCACCCCAGCCCTGTGCCAAATGCTAACCGGGAGGGACGGCGTCCAGCTCCTCTTTCGATTAGCAGGGCTAAGGCAGAAAGCAGAGGAACAGAAATCCCGCTGCAGGGCCCTCACGCTGGCAAGTCCTTTGTAAATAACTACGTGGCTTTAAAAGTGCTGATTATACAAAGTAATGTTTTCAGGATCAGGCCCAATGGCTGCTTTTTTAATTACTTACCTATACCTCATGGATCTTCTTCTTTTTAAGCATTTTATCCAAGGTCTTGGCAAGCACGCAGGACAGCGAGGAAAACGTTGCCCCATGGTTGTCCTAACTGATCCTGGTCTTTATCTGGGGACAGGTCCACAGGCTGCCAAAATGTTTCCCCGTGTCAAAACACATGCTAAATCCTCTGGCAAATGAGATTACTTATTACTACCTTCTTACCATCAAATAGTCAACCCCTCATGCCAATTATGCCCCTCATCGCCCGTTTTACCAGAGGGTGGGCGTTGCAGATCGGGCCGCAG
>NW_009193009.1:0-1610 GCF_000690835.1 Fulmarus glacialis
AGCCCCGCACCGCGCAGCAGCCGCGGGGTCACCGGGCATTTATTTGTTCGGTGGGGATATTTGCATCCTGTTCTGGTTGCCCTGTGAGCATCTCCAGTCACCAGGGAGCTGTTTGCCTTGGTATGACCTTTGTCTCTGTGGAAGAGGCTCCAGACAAGGTCAGCTGTAATAATAACAAGGCTGTCTTCCCGCGATCGATATGGGCGCTCTCCCCAGCACAGCTCCCTTTTGCACCGTCTGCACATCGCGGTCCCTCCGTCAGACGGTGTCACCAGCAGAAATGACGTTAGAGACGCACAGACTCCAAGCGCTGAGTGGATGGAAGTTCTATTGCTGCCAGCGAAGGAATTTTCCTCACCTGTTGATTTGTTCCAAACTAATCCATTCCTCGAACTGGGCAAACAGTTTGGCTTGGCTGCCCTCCCGTGACTCAGCAGCAAAATATTTAATGGATCGATAGCCCCGTGGCTAAACCCTTCGCAATGCTGTCAATGAGGCTGTGTGCTAACAGGGCCATCGAGACGTAGCTATTTAATTTGGGGTGAATTGTGTAATTCTGATACCCTCTTGCACTGGTTGCGATAGCTTGTTTAGAGACTGCAGAGTGTATAAAATCTGTTTTTCTTAAGGAGATTTCCAAGACAAAACTACCTCCAGGAGAAAAAAATGAAAAGGGATGCGGTGCCTGGGCGCTTTCCCAGCAGTGCGCTCTGGATGTGGGAAGCATCGTTAAGGAGCTGTGCATCAGCCATCTCCATCAGAGCCGGGTGGGAAGCGAAGGGCTGCGTCGCAAGGGAGCAACCCCATTCAAAGTGTCATAAACCAAAACTTTTCCTTTTCTGCCAAGGAAAATGCCCTCAAATTCATTTCGGGTTAATGAAAACATTTCACTGCAAATTTGACTTCACGTTTAGTTACACTTGTAAGAGATAATAGTAATAATAGGTAATGACAACATCTCAGAAGATTAAACCCCAGCTTTTTATATGATGTCTCTGTTGGAAAATTTCTGTTCATTTCTGGAATGATTTGTGCAATGCAGTGAGATCTACAAAGTGTTATTTCAGCTTTGGGGGTCACAGAGGAGCAGGATGGGGCTGCAGGGGCTCGAGCTCCCCGTGCCCTCCTGCGGGCTCTTCCCTCTCCCAGGACCCACCACAGCACCCATGGCTCTGTGTCCTTGCTCCCACCCAAGCGCATGGGGAGCGGAGGGGTTGCGTTAGTCCTTTGACAGGCTACGGTGGGGCCATCCCATGTGAACTTGCTTGAAATTAAGGCCACAGTGGATAGCAAAAAAATTCATGTATAAAATGCTGAGGAGCCGGTCAGCGTTGGTGTGGGCTTCCAAAATGCTACATCTCAGCTCAGGGTTTATATTTGCTGAACCCCAAAGCTTCTGAAATCCAAGTTCTGCACGTGAGGAACTTTAAATTGTATTGGATGGGGAATGTTCCCTTGTGCGACAGATTTATAAGGCAGGACGGCTGCGGGCCTGACCACGTAAGTGCTCAGCCGTTCAGCTGAGCCCAGGCTTCGTTAGGAACGTGATCACACCCCGGCTGTTTGGTGGCTTTGGCCTCCTTTCGGAGTGTGCTACCGAAGGGATTTTA
>NW_009193010.1:0-519 GCF_000690835.1 Fulmarus glacialis
AAAGCATTCACAGCTTCAACGTGTTCCTCTGCATCCTGCAGGCGCTGTGCCAGCTTCTTCCTGAGAGGAGATAAGTACAGCTCATAACTGGCGACCAAAATGGAGATTGTGTTGTCCTTTTCACTAGAGTGCTGAGTTACTTTGCAGTATTTGGTCCCCATGCACACAGTGCAGTTTGTCCCAGGCAGCCATTTTTCTCCCTTTTCCTTTCCCCAGGGTCTAGACATCCCTCTTCCCTCTGCACACACTATACATTGCCTTTCTGTGCATTCTCTGTCATATGACTTACTCGGGCTTTTCAAAACCACACTCCTTATAGTACATATTTCCATTTCATATAATTCCTCTCCAACCTGCTGCTATGCTTTTGCTTTTCAGTATCTCAATGGTCTCTTCAAATTTCCATTGTGAGTCTCTATCAGCTTTCCCCACCTTCACCACGTACTTGGCCTCCTCCAGCTCCTCCGTCCGCTGAATAGCATCCGTCTTGTATTTGGTTCTCCACTGGGCCACTTCGCT
>NW_009193011.1:0-435 GCF_000690835.1 Fulmarus glacialis
GTGCAAGCCAAAAACATGAAACCCTCCCAAACCCCTCTTTCCCCCAATTTACCAGGCTGGAAGCGTTACCAGGGCTATCGGGCTTATCAGCAGCAGAGCTGGGAATAAAACTGCCTGAGACCTTGGAGGCCGCGTCTTCCCGATGGCAGCTC
Source organism: Fulmarus glacialis (assembly GCF_000690835.1). Lineage (NCBI taxonomy): Eukaryota > Metazoa > Chordata > Aves > Procellariiformes > Procellariidae > Fulmarus > Fulmarus glacialis. The sequence goes on from NW_009193011.1 coordinate 153, forward strand.
CCGCACAGAAGCAACCCCGGTGTCTGCAGCTGCTCAGCGCTTTTCCTTCCGACACTGAACAGCTGCTTTGGGAAACCACAAACACCATGAGCTCATAAGGACTGGCCTGACCAGTGGGGATGGGAGACCTACGTGTGACCGCTCAGCTCTGGTATGACAGTTACATATTTTCAAGCTGTTTTTGGAAAACAGCCTCTCCCAAAAAAAACCCAGCAGGGCAAAGGGCAAAGGGAATAGCGTCCAAGTGAAAGAGCCTGTCCGCCGGCCGGGTGGCTCCTGCAGA
>NW_009193011.1:486-939 GCF_000690835.1 Fulmarus glacialis
CACTCAGCTGGTGATGGCACATTGTGCGGCGCTGCCAACTGCGCCCACACCTCTGTATTAGCAGCAAGAGCAACGTGCAATTTATACCATTTATGCAACTTCCATTTATCCAAATTAAAAGCATCCCCCAGGAGTCTGGCAGGTCACCAAGCCCTCGGCTGAGCAATGCCTGGGCTCCGACTCATCATATTTTTAATTTCATCTTGCCCTGCTTCATGATGAAACACTTACTTAAAAGCAATTGTTTAAGCAGTCAAGAATTCCAGTCCTGCGTCCGGGAGCCCCAGCAGCGGTCAGGGGAATGGTGGGACGAAGCCTCCCAGCGCTTCCCACATCAGTTATTATCCCATTTTCTGACCCAAGCATGGAAAGGCAACGGGCTGTTTTCTGGTTCACGCTGTGAGTCACCTCTCAAGCCTAACCCTACCTGTCCGCAGCCCAGCGCTGTAAACA
>NW_009193012.1:0-26270 GCF_000690835.1 Fulmarus glacialis
TCTGCCGAGCCGCCGGGCTGGGTGCTCGCCACGGGTGTTTTCGGGGCGATGGGCTGCAGCCCGCCCAGGGCCACTTTGGCAAACGCCGAGTGAAAAGTTCCCCCGAAGGTTTCAGCCCACGCTGTCCCCCAGCACGACCAGGGCTCAGACATTGCTCCAGCTGTTGGGACACCGCCGGGGGTATTGCCACACAGAGAAAAATCCCCACGAGCAGCGCGCTCACCAAAAGTAAAAGATTTCACAAAAATCATGACAGCACTCGGGCTGTGGACAGTTATCACGCAACGTGACATTTCCTGATGTCAGAAAATGGCAAAATACCATGGATTAGCAAACGCTATTACTCACAGGGCTAGAGTGGTTGAGGTCTAAGGAGCTTGGAAAAAATTAAAACCTGATGCAATCACCGAAGGAAGGGGCTGTCTGCACTGGTGGATCTTAAATCCAGCGGAGAATATGAAGATAAATATAATTTAATAACTACTTACCTTTTCATCACGGCTTTCATGCTTTATATTGTGTTCACCATCAAAACAACTAGATCAGAAGTTGAACTTCACACCAGTTTTGTAGCATCCAGCTGTACTAAATAATCCAGGACAAAAACTAGAAAAAAATCCAAACTATTAAGCAGAATAAACCTTCCTGCAGCAAACAGAAAGTAAAAGAAATTACCACTGTTTTTTTTAAACAAAGTTGGAAATTAAATCCTGTGGAAGGGAAAGCTTTCTGGGATCCAAAGTTAAAGCAGAGCAAAAACACATGGGAAAAATAGGATCAAAATGATTTCTATGGACATGGCATAAATGGAAACACTCCCGTTGACTAGAGAGTCAATGGATCAGCCAGACACGAGGGGGAACGCCTAACTTGTATTGAATGAAGCCATTTGTTTCAAGGCAGACATCTCAGGAGCAGAGTGCTTCAGGATGACGAGGATGCTAAAGCAAAGCCATGTCTGTGGTATATTTAATTCGATGGGGACGTACAGCAAAGTCCCCTTGCTCCTTTTAGACAAAAGGATCTGCCTTTGGGGAGGCCCTCCCCACCTTTACGCTTCGTATCCTCCAAGCACTTTGCCGGCACAAAGCAAGGCCCGACTCTCACGACGGCACTAAAGGCAAGCACAGACGCCTGTGGCTCAAACTTCGGTGCCCGCCTGGGACTGCACTGAAAGGAACGACAGAGTTTTGAGGAGAACTCAAGGCTGCCGGCACGCAGCCCCCCCGTGTCAGGCTGCTCCCTCTCTCTCAGCACCAGCTGGATCCTGAACTTGCCTACACTGGTTTGGTTTATTTATTATTTTGGGATGTGTGTAGCTTCCCTGGTGCAGAGCCTGTTATAATCATGTAAACGATGGTGAACTCTGATGGAAAAGCACTTTTTCCCCCAAAGCAATGGATTTACATCAGGGTTTTTACACACATTGCTTTCCTAGTTCTAAAACATGTGCCAACAGAAGCCTTCCGCTGCTTTATAGCGCTTCAGTGAAACGAGAATTAACTTTTTGCAGTGGATACGTTTTATTAGAAAAGGATCTGCTTTTGTGATCATGGAAGTACTTTTTAAAGGCTGAGCCAAGGGAAATTGTGGTTTATCGAGTCAGACATGGACAGAGAAACCATTATTTCAGATTCTGATGAATAGGTTGTTCTGGACAAGGTGTCTCTGTGAGACAGGTAGTAAGGCACTATGAATATTATGGATTTTGCATTACATGGAGATTCATGGCTCTCTAAAGCAGAGAAGCCTTTGCCAAGGTCCAGTGGTTTATTCTGGCGTTAACTGATGGAACTGAACTTATTCCGAATGCAACTTAGCTGCAAGTGGAGCCAAGGACAAGCGTGCTCAGCTCTGTTGTGCCAAGCACGGTGAAATCCTGCTGGCAGTAGGATGAGCCCATTCCCAGGCAGAGATACAGACTCTGCCCTCCAGCTGCATTCTTTGAGCCCTGATTTAAAATAGATGGTATTGTACACCCTACCGTTAAATACTGACTGAACGTGCTGGCCTTGTAAAGCAATCATCCGAGCAGGCATTGTGAAACTCTGCAGTTCTTGGGGCTCTGAAGATGATGCATCCGCAGGTGACAATGTGCATATTTATATACTAGAGTCTGTAAAGGAACAAGGAAGTCAGACGATTAGCAAGGTAAATATAGCCCAAAGCTTGCAGCTTGTGGAATCCATTCAAGAACCAGAGCATAATAGTAACATGGCAACAGGTCACTGGAGCACCGTTGGATGCTAAGATGTCAGAGACAAATGAATCACCATTACTATTATTTTCCTGGATTCTATTTTACTCTGGGTATTTGCCTCTCAACACTCATGTAGGAAACAGCACCAGCCCCAATCTGCTTCTTTCAAGTGTTAAGAACTAATCTGGCTCTTTTGTTCAGAGGGAAACAGATTTAAACAGATCCCACGTTCTGAATGGCGATGCAGTGGGAGACAGGATCAGCACCCTGGTGTGGCCACAGCCCGTGTCTCTGGTTTGGCAGAAGCCCACCGACCTTGTACGTGCTGTTCCTTCTGTCGCTGCGGTCCCCGGGGGAGCAGAGCTGCCGCTTTCGAGGCCGTGCGTTTCCTGCAGCCCTCTGTGATCTCTTTTGTGTGAGGCCTCTGTGCCTCTGCGCAGCCTCGGGCTTCCGTGAGGACTTCCCCAGCAACCTCTATCTTGACACCTTCAGTACTCTTGGCCCAGCCACAAAGAACTAGTGAGGAGCCCCACTAACACTCATTTCTCCGTACACGCCAGACAAGGGGCCCAGGCAGCCCGCGGGGGCAAGTCTTCAAACACAAAAAAAAGCTCCTGAGCCAGTGACAGCCGAGATGTTCTTGCTGGTCCTGCAGCCAGGTTTGCCATCTCGCTAAGCACACGTTAAATAGAGGAGTAACAAGCACTCAAGTGGGAGAGTCTGTGCTTCAGAGGGACACAGACATCTTCTGGATATCAAAAACAGGGGAAAAAAAAAAAGGTGCACGCCAGACAAAAGGTTCATCTGTCTTCCTGCTACAGGCACATCCGTCATGTCGGCTTTGGCAACCCTTCATCAGCCTGCGAGAGCTGCGGTACTGAGTAGAAGTGGCACTTGGGTGGTGGAGCGCATTAGCCCTGCACCTCGTGGCTTCGCAAGCAAAGCAGCTGCTAGCCATCCCCTTCTGCGAAGGGGCAGCTCCATCCTAAAACTGCCCGTAGAGAATAAGGGGGAATACGGAGGAGAGGCAGAGGCAGTCCCCAGGGATTTCTGGACAAGCCCTGTTTTGGAGCATAGGCCGTGGCACAGCCCCATGCCATGGTATGTATCCTTCTGTGTCCATGGAGGCTCAGAGGTTCTCTCTTCCTCCAGACCTTGCCAGTACCCCCCAATACAAGCCTCCACACACGTGTCTCCCCAGGAGGCACTTGCATTTCTAACCCCTTTTCACTACTTGTCTCCTCCGCAAGGACCATCGGCGAAGGGAATGTCTAGTGACAGTGGCGATGGTAGGGATTTGCAAGGTGGACACGAGGAGCTGGACTACGAACCAGCTTATGTCTGTCGTGTGGCTGTGTCTGACTGCCGGGGCAACAGACCTCGGCCACAACTTGCTAAATAGGAACCATCAGCCGAGCCGAACTAGCACTGCCTTGTGAACCGAATCCCCATTACCACTCAAGTCTTCACTAGCACTGCTGCGTTGTTTTGCAGGACAAGACATAGCTTGTCCTGAACCTGACTCCAAGAAAGGATTCCCAAGACACACCATAACCTGTAAACCATGCAGCAGGTACAAAAGCCCTCTTCAAAGTGGTACTGCCACCGACGGGCTGAACTACACGCAGTCTACACAAGCCAGGGGAAGGGAAGAGGGGTTTTGAGGCTACCTTGGTATGCAGGCAGGTGAAACAAGTACTCAGCTCTGCCTGAATATTTATTGCCTGCATTGCTGTGCCGAGCATTAGCATGTCAAAGATTCCAGATGAGCTCTGAAGTAAACAGTGATGGAGGTGAATGGCCAAAGGTGAGGTTTGCCACTGTATCCCTGTAGGCGTTTTTCTGGAAGAGACTGGGAAAGGAAAGCAGAGGGTGAAATTCCAGAGAAAACTATTTCCATACTGGAGACTTCAGTAAGTCTGCGACATCCTTGGAAAACAAAACAGAAAAATCACGGTAAGACTGTAAACTGCAGATCAACAAACTTGGATTTTCCTAGTCCCCAGGGTGATTGCCAGGTAATAAATGTGTATTATCCTGGAATTTAAAACTGGTTTTTAAATTATCTGCAAGAACTCACCTTGTAACAATGCAGGTGTGTGAATTCTTTATAAATTGTGGGTTATATCTTACACCTTTCATTAGAAAACAAAAAAGTCACCACAAGACTGAAAAAAATAAACTATAAACAGTGGTGAAATTAAAAAGGAAGGATTTTGGCTGAGCAGAGGCCAGGGTATGAAGATAACCATTTTGAAGAAATCTTTAATTTATCTCTATGTGTTTGATTTCATTTACTAACCACCTTCTATGATGAAAAGCCAAGTACCTCTTCCAGCAGTATTTTTAAATGAAAACTGCAGCTCAAGCCAAAAGCGTATGAAGCCCTACGGTGCTGAGCCCTGGTTGCAGGGTCTCACCTGCGCAGGGTTCCCCGCAGGTACTGGGCCCAGTTGTCTCGTTTCTGTTGGTGGAGCTGGCACAGCCAATTTCCCCAGGGAAATCAATAGGGAGCGTTGTTACGTTTCCAGGCCAACACCAGTAGTGGAAAGCCCAGGGTGAAGCTGGCCAGGCAGGGATGCCGTTTGCAATTCAAACAACCTGCGATTGCTTCATTCACAGCTAGAGCTGCTTCCTGGGCAGAACCTTCACAACTCCATGCCCCCAAGAAAACAAACTTGCTAAGTCCCTGCTCCACAAGCCTAACTCAGGGCTTCACTCCCAGTCAACACTTCACAGCAACAATAAGGAGAAGTGATTCTGCTCCCTGCCAAACCGGGACAGCGCAGGGAATTGCGCTCTTATCCCCAGTTCAAAGCCGTTCTGCTTTATGCAAAAATGTGACATTTGGAGCTCCAAATGAATTCAATGAGAAGACTTGAATTAGTGCAACACAACTGCTCCCAATATAGAATTATGCTCAAATTCTAGAGAAAAGCGAGATTTGATTCAAAGCCTTCAGCCTGTTTTCTGTGTGCAAGATGGAACCAAGATTTGTAAATAATCTGTTATTACTATTACAATTACGTCCAACTGCCAGAGGACAGCTATAGCATATAGAGAAGCCATGAACCTGTAGTGTCCTAGGTCCCAGCTAGAGCCCTGAAAACCCTCCTCGACCTCTAACAGCTAGCCTCCCTTCCCGGGCAGATCCACGCAGGTCACTAAGGGGTTAAGGGCAGCTCAGCTGTGGCAAAGGGAAAACTGCAGGATACACACAAAAAATTCAAATCAGCCAATGCAGAGGGAGGGACCAGCCTTCCCGTCCCACTCTGGCTCCACACTCAGCTGCCAGCAAATACTGAATTTGCACTCAAAACTTCTTTGAACATTATTACAGCCCCTATTGTATTTCTCCATCATAAAGAGATGAGATTTTTCTGTTTTGTCCAGTCTCTGTAATTATTGGCAAAAGTGCCATGTAAACCTGGTGCTAAACACTGTTAAAGCCCAAGAACTTGGTTAGCGTGGTTTCCACCCTTGCAAGACTTTTTCAGAAACCCTCCTAGCTTAGTCGCTAGGAAAGCAATGTCTTAATCACAGCTGAAGAACGCAGACCACGCTATCCCATAGCATGTTATTTATTATTTATATTACTAGCCCCTTTACAAGCTTCAGACTGAACTCTCCCTTTGCAGAATGGCTCTCCAGGGCCTTGGCAGTACAATTGCTCTCAAGGGCTGAGCTATGCATATGATGTTATTATTACTATTATTATTGCTGTGCTATTCAGACATGTTGGGTTGTCTGAACTGAATACTAGTAGCTGCATTACAAATAAGCAAGAGGCCATGCTCACTGCTTTCACTGTAACTGCCCTGGCTGTAGTTCTTGCTTTGGCAAGGAAAATAACAGACATTTTACAACTGAAAAAGCCAAGCGAGCAGTGGTGGTAGCCTCGCTTCTCAGGAGCTTGATCCTGTTGGGAGAACATTGGGTATGTCCTGCTGAATCACTAACCTGAGGAGTTCGTTCGCTTCCTTGATTAGGGTGTGGGAGTGGCTTACTGTGAGAGAGAAAGGATGAGCTGTCTGAGGAGATAAAAATTACAGCACATCAAGGTGGAACAAGGGTTTGAACTGCTATATACTCTTTCTTTTTTTAAGCCAAGAGAAGTGGTAAAATGGAGCTTTGCACAGAAGGTGTACAGCCGTCTGTGTGGAGCAGGTTAGGAAAAGCACTTGCTGCCATGTTAATTCTCTAATCTTGTTACTTTCTCTTTAACCAGCTTAAGCTCATGGTGTGTGGATAAGGATAAAACCTCGGTCATTGCTATGTACTTAAGAAGGGACAGCAGTTCACATACTAGATATGTGAACAATGTTTACCCACATTGGCATTTTACAGCTTCCATTTTCTTCCTGCTATGCTCAATAAAAAACACTGATTGCCCCCATAATCTGCCTGCCATCTTTTCTGGGTGACATTTACTTCAGGGTCCTGCTACCCAGAGTTTGCGCCTGTAGTTTTCCAGCATCAAATTATGAAAAGATATACCTATGAGACCTCAGCCACCTGGTTCTGACCTTTGCAGCCCATCAAGTTCTCCATCTGGAAGACTCCTTATTCTACTTGTATTGCTTGTGCTCCTCTACCATCTATTATGGCTTATATCTTTTAAGCACATGGATAACCAGGACAACTTCTCAACTAATGCTCACCTGCACTGACTTCCTGTCCAAACATCACTACAGCTATGGCAACCTAAAAAGAGGAGAGGTGCAAAGTCGTTATTTTATATACTCCGGTGACACTGGTAGTTGGACAGCCCAAGAAGATGGGGTAAGATGCTTGCCTGGCTCTGGAAGCTGGTCAATATAGGGGTCAGGAAGGAACTGCTCCCTGCATACTGCAGCTTCCACCCCATTTCCTTTCTCCTGAGCCACACGCTCTTTAAAAAGCCAAATTTAAAACTTGGCCACTCTGAGTTACAGCACTACAGAAACTTCTGCTCTTCCAGGAAAATTTCTGGTGGTGATGTTCTCTAGAAAGCATGATGTCTCTGAAGATTTTGAAGCCCAGTGTCTCTGGGAAGACCTGCTAGGAGTCAGAATGGCCACTCAAAGTAAGCAAGCAGGGTAGTTCGGAAGTTGTAACAGAACCATGATCTGAGTTCTCATCCATTTAGGTATCAGGAGCCTGGGAATTTTGGGTAAAATGAACATTATTGATAACTAAGGGGAGACATGAAAGGATTGGCTCAGAGATGGGGGAGGCTGAAAAATGTATTAACGAGCTTTTCCTGAAAACAAGACTTTCCTTTTCATCACATGTCATGGAACCACAAATGGGTTCACACAGGTTGAAACCATGTTTGTGACTAGCACACCTGCCTCAGTTCCCATGGAAGTTCCCATTTTGGGAAGACTCCTCGTGCTCATTCTGGGCTTTAAACTTTAGATTACACTGTCTGCGTTGTCTTCAGCTTCAGATATAGATCAGGTCATGGCACCTTGCTTTCATCTGTCTCTCTCAGGGGCTCCAGTTGAACACGAACCTCAAAATGCTGGAATCCATGTTTGGAGCAGGTCTGTGTGTTCACAGAGAGGTCTTGGTTCATGATGGGGTCAGAGGCACTGTGGTGATGCAAACAAATAAAAACCTCTCCATCTCACATAGAAGAATGTGCACCAGTCAGGAAAGGAATTATTCTTTCCACTCCAATCTATGTTCTCTAGGCACTAGGAGATGCTTGGCAATGACAGCACACTAAGCAGCAAAGCAGTCCTGAATCTTCTCATCTCACCCCATCTACAACCAGCCACAAATAATCCTGGGAAAATATTGGCCTCAACTCTCATTTTCAGTCTCTTGCTGAACCACTTGCAAACATATCCACATATATTACTCACTGACAATCTCCACAGAGAATCCAGCTTCTCCCAAAAATAAATCAAAGCATCTGGAGTATATTCTGAAAAGAGGTGAGATAGCACAGCCTGTAAGCATTTAACAGCTTACTTCAGTAATGGAAACACCAAGTCCGGCAGTAAGAGACAGCAGGGCTTCGGAATCAATTGTTCCTAAGCAGAATCTACTTTATGAAAGATAACAAGGGAATTCACAGACATTAATAGTTGCAAATGACTGAATACAGCAAATTCTGACAAAAATAAGAACTGTCCTACATCCTTTCCAACTGTAGGTCCTGATTGCTGGGCTGTTAATTTTTGCTGGCTCCCCAGCATATGCTTACCATGGCAAAGGGACTGGCACAGCCCAGCAACCTGCTGAAGTCAAGCAGCAGAGCAGTGGATCCAGTTTAACACGAGTATTTTTTATGATGTGATAGCATGACTTTGTGTTTTGTAGCAATTACAGTTCAAGCAAGGATTATGGGACAGGTTTTTAAAGAGCCAACAAACAGAGGTATCTTGTTTGATCATTCGTTTAAAACCAAAGCAAGCATGAACTAAAGTAGCTGCAATAGCAGGTATCTTGTTACCCACTGGTATCTCCATACTGCACAAAGAACAGATTGTCAACAATGTCTCAGGAGATTCATATCTCTTTACAGACAGAGAATGGGACCGAGACTCATCACGTGTGATTTTTGTTCACTGGTCTGTAAGGCAGAAAGGATTTTTGCCTTTCCACATCCCAGGACTCAAGAGTCTATCCCCATCGAAACATTGTTGGGTGCTACCAGACGTGAAGGATAATGTCCTACAAGCACACCTAACAGTTTGATTCATGGGAAAAAAACCCCTAAAAACCTCACGTATTGCAGTTACTGCAACATGCAGACAGAAATTACCAACTTCATGTCTCAGCCAAGATCCGGCTGGGTCACAGGAAGATGGAAATGAGGTAGTTGGTCACACGCAGCTTTGAATGCCAACCTGTCCAGCTCATGTTACATGATAATTTCTACTTGTGTCACAAATACAGGTGGGAATTCCGGAGAGATCACAGCTTCCCTGAGCAGGGCTAGACAACCAGGATGTCACCCCATTGGGACTGAACAACACTACAAAACCAATCTGGTCTGATGATTAACTAGTTCTATTATAATACTGCATATTAACTCTAGCTTGTGGTTGGAGACTGTATAAACTCCTAGCAAATACAGCTGTTGCCCCAAAGGTTTTATAGCTAAAAAAAGACAAGGACAGACAAAAGGATAGAGAAAATATCCCAGAGATCAACAAAGGATTGGGAATTTAGACAGACAGACATGAACCTTAGCCTTATTCCAGGGTCACATAACCAATGAACTTAAATATTCAGAGTCCTGCTCTTTACACTTTAAGCATAATACGAGCCTGCATTCCTGGTGATGGTGAGATTTCCAGATAGCGAGACAGGGCTGGTTCTGAGAATTCCTTTGCAGAAGACAACCGAGGCGCAAATATCAAGTCTAGTGCTTTCTAAGTGATCTACAGCAAACCTTCAAAATAAAGTGCAGTGGCAGCTTGAAAAAATTAGGAACTCTAGTTTGCCATTTCATGTGGCCATACTTTGTCCAGGAGATAAAGCTACCCAGATCAGACAAATCATCGAAACAACATTGCTTTGCCTGTGACATTGCCACAAGAAAGGATCAGCCCAGCATTAAAAATCCAGGGCTGAAACACGATACTTAGGTGGAGAAAGGCAAAGTAGTTTGGATTATGTAAATGAGAGCTGTTTCCCATGAGGTTTCATCTACCCAGCTGGACACAAACGTACCTGAGAGTCTTGAAGAGATTTAAACGCCCATTTCTTTTATCTTCTTGTTTTCTTTGCTGACTCAGCGATTTTGATTGTTCTAGTATTGCCACTACAATCATGAGATAAAAGCAGCCTCTGTGAAAAGTATTCCGGAATTTAATCTCAGCATCTTTGAAGGCTCTGCACGGAGATTGGATAGTGGCTGGAGCACAGCATCCATGGGGCTGAATTCCTCAGAAGCAAAGGCAGGCCTCCACAGCCCTCTTTGTGCAGGCTGGGAAAAGGAATTCTATCCAGGGATACCATCTAGAAGGGAAGCCCTGCTTTACTCCATGGAGAGTGTTTATAATAAACGTCACCACAAGCGTCATTGCTTGGCATTCTAGTTTTGACAGGGAGTCATTATGTCACCACGAGCGTCATTGCCTGGCATTCTAGTTTTGACAGGGAGTCATTATTTTTGCCCTCTTTTCCATAACTCAGCCCTACCTGAAATTGCAACACAACCTTCCTTTTCCGTAGTAGCGTCACTAGTCGGATGGTGATGTTCAATCTGCAAGATGTGGACTCAGTCAGGACGCCCTGGCTTCCTTTCAAAAGATCAGCAGCTGCGAGTCCTCTCTGTGGTGGGAAACAGAATAGTGCCAGGTCTGGTCACTGGCATGCCCGTAGGATTCCAGTCTCTTATGTTTGTATGGTTTGTTTCGCTGAAGAGCAGAGGAATCTCTTTCTAGGACTATGCACGTACTGTGCTCATCCCCTGCATCGTGTGTAATGTCCTGCCACCATCTCCCAGGTGGACTGTACTCTGTGAGCTGTAACTCGTCTTGCCTCTTAGCTTACTGGTGACTTTTTATACTTACTCCCGTCATGAGTCCTCGCTTCCACTTTTTGACTACTTCTTTCTTAATCCTCTAGTCATTTAAGAGCTTCTAATGCAGAGACATATCGGTCTCTTCTGTGTTCTTTCCTTGCCTTTGCACTAGGATTATTTCCTCCTGTCTCTTCAATATTATTTGTTTCAGAAACTGAGATCCCTCTTGCACTCCTTTATCCCCAAGACAATCTTCTGAAAGGCATCCAAATGCATCTCAGTTACTTAAAAAATGGAACTTGATATATTTACAAAAAGAAGATTCTGACCAAATTTTCTTTGCTACCAGCATAGGAGAATCAATGAACCATGAGTATCTTTTAAAAACTCTCCAGGGAGTCCTGCTTCCCAGCAGACTGCAGAAGAATCTGTTTTGTATGTCGATATTTGAAACATTACAACAAACATCAGAAACAGAAAAAGATTTATTAGAAATATTACACAGATTTTTGCATCATACATTTTAATAATGTTAATCTTTAAATATTAGCATGTCCAAATCTGGCAATGCCTAGTATATACATTCTAATGTGCTCTTTGTATAAATTAGATTACCATGTAACATCTGTACCCAACAGAGAAAGCTAAAAGTACTTGACTGTTAGAGGTGATTATCCCATACGATAAACTCAAGCCTGGACCAACAATCAATAAAAACATTGTGTCCAGCACTGCCCAGTGGAACTTGGCACACGTGCAAGTCAAAAACGTAGAGATCATCAGCTGAGAAAAATGTTAATTGCAGTTCAGTTATAAGCTTGATTCTACACCATATTGGTGAGCGAGTCTAAATGGCACTGGAGTTGGTAAAAACCAATATTGTCTAGCATAGTCGAAGTTATTGCTGGGTTTAAAAATGTCTTAATGCTCAGTGCCCTGAGTCTTTTTAGGCAAAAGCCCTCTTCTGACAGGAAAATGCATAATCTCATCCCATACAGACTCTGCCTTTTATCAGATACACAAGGCACAGCTTTGCAAACAGCTGGCCCCGTCAGATACTTCCTGCTGGAAGACCCGGTACCATAAGCACAGAAAGATGAGGGAGGTACAAACAAACTGATGAGCCAATGCTCGTATTTTCATTGCCAAGAAAGCGAGAAAGTCAGTGAAGCAAAAAGGTAGAGTTTGAAAAGTCCCAGGTCAGGAATCAAACAGGGAAGAACCAACCATTCTGCCAGCGTGCACTTATTTGGTTTGGACAGAAAACTTGCACATAACTGGTTGCACATATAAAACAAGAAAAATCATAGAGAAAACCTGTAAAAAACAACTTCGAATTACAAAAAGAAAACCTGCCAAAACTCACTGAGAGGAAACAGGAGAACATGCATAAGTCAAAAATCACTCTGCTTAGTACGGCTGCCTTGCTGCAGCACAGGAAGAACCAGGAAATCTTTGTCCCCTTTGCACTTCCATGACTGTCACAGGCACAGGAAGGGAACCTGCAAAGGCAGCAAGCTCTGTGCTCTCTTCCCTCCTCATCTTCTGAGATCCACCCCAGGCTGCACTCTTAGGAGAAATGTCACTCAAGATAACAGTCAGTCAGGACTCTCAAGCTGATGCCCTTTGCTGTCCACAAAGGCCCAGGTACGTATGTCCCATATATGCCCCTCTTCGCACACGCTGGGCTTTCACTCCATTCAGTTTCACTGCATACTTTCAGAAACAGCTCATCAGCCTTTCTAGAAAACCTTCTTAGAGGGCTGACTCTGGGCTCGCTTCTCAACGCCTCTGTACCCTCCCAAGCCATGAAACAATTTGTACCTTCTATGACTCACCAGAAATTCTGGGAGTCAGACTGTATACTTTTCACACTTTAATCTCCTTTGCTCTCTAACAGCTATAGTACAACAGTCACACGATGCGATATCCCTCTGTGGAACTTCACTGAAATCCCCATCCTAACTATTCTTCTCACGTGCTCATCCAAAATCAGTTATTTGGTGTCTTCTAGTCTGACAGACTACCCAAGTACATACATACAAGCATGTGCAGGTGTGTTTAAGAGTGACAGTATATTTAGGGAGCATATGGTGACATGGCGAAGAGATTTCATCCGCCTGCATCAGGGAAAGATCCGTTACTCCTAAGAGGCAAAGTCAGAAATCATTTAGGCAGTTTAGGCAAACTGTTACTGATAATGCGTTACACCATCCATATTATATCATCACATATTCCATTCTAGGACATTTTCAGAGGATTCTTCTATGAAGAATCTAGAAGACTATCCCTGTACCCTCTAGCATAACTTAGTTAACAAACTCTCTAGTTTTAAAGGCAGCTAAAACTTTAATTTTGCAGTTGAAATTTGAGATGTCTTACAAGGGCCTGTAGATTTTCTGAAAATCAGGCTGGTCTGCAGCATCTTTTGTGGGACAAATTTAAATTCATATTCAAATTTTAAGGCAGCATGAAAAAACAAGAGTAATTTCTGAAAATCCAGGTCTAGAAATGTAACTACACAAGGTTCAAAAGGAAGAAAAAATACAGTTAAATGAACAAACAAACAATATTACTGATATAAAAAAATAATCTGGAAGAGCATCTCTCAATCTCAGAGTATCAGCATTTCAAAATGAGATGTTTTGCAGGTTTGAGGACTGGAAAGTAACATTAAGCAAATGGTGAAACTGAGTATCTTCTTCCCTACTGACAGACAGCTCCTTGTTCTAACTCCTAGATAAGTACAAGTTTTTTAAGAATTGAGTAGAATTAGTGTTTGGTCTACGCTACTGCAGGGCATGGGAGAATAAGCTGCAGAAAGATGACAGAAACATTGCTTCGCAAAAATCATTTGGAAAAAAAAAGCTGCTAGATCAAACAGAATGGTTTGTAAGGTTAGAATAAGTCTTGGAGAAACAGATTGGAATAAACATCACTACAACACTTGAAACAAACAATACTGACACATTAGGTAATATACGTATATAGTGTATGTCTGACACTCACATGGAACACATGCTTGCAGTGACCAGAGGGTTAAGATTATCGTTCTTTTTTAGATCAAGTGGAGCCCTCTGACTTTGAAATGTTTACCAGACGCTGGGAATTAAAACAGTTTTTCTCATCCCTGCGAGTGCCTGATCCAAAGCCCACTGAGGAATATGGAATTTTCTGTGTTGACTTCACTATGCTTTAAACTACAGCCCGTTGGAGAGAATTGGGATCTCTGCCAATGGATACCTCAAGGGAAAAGAGCCTGCTGCATCCACAAGGCAATGGAGCTCTGCAGTGTGACTGCCTTCCTAAATGAACTCTCCTTAGCAGCTATTTTTCTCTTCCAACTTATCACATAACCGGAGACTCATATCTAAGAACACTTACAGCAGCTCATCCTATGTTCTCTAGGGATGGCAGAGTGTATGCTGAAAAATACTGGAGAGTTAATTCAATCTAGAAAGCACTCTCTTGCAAAGAAATAACTCTGGTCAGCATTTACAATTGCTTTCTCACAGTATAGGATGACACAGAGTGCAAGGGCACCGTAAGTGTGTGCCACTGTCCTTTTTTATCACACAGACTCTCAAAAGATTGGAATCAGATTTTCCTTGGGGCGATGAATTAGAATAAGTGTCAGACTAAAACTAAGAGCAAGTGATGCTTTTCTCCTCCTGCAAAATAGGTATACACTGCATTGCTCCAACTTCCTTTCTGTTCAATACACTCACTGACCTTGGTCACTGTCACCTATCCCTTAATCCCTTATTTTGCTGTGAGAAAACCAAAGTCTGAAATAGGTTGTTTACTAATTAAATAGTATTAAAAAAACAAACAACAAAGCACTGTGGGGAAGCCAGAGGCTGAGATCAGCTACCTGCAAAGCCCCAGAAAACCTGAAACCAAGTTTCTTCTGTGAAATCGCTTGTTTCTATTTCATGAGTTAAGAGCAGTGAGCACGCACTATTATTTTTTGTAAGAGAGAAATGATCCCTAGCTCCCTATGATTAACATTCACAAAGCATCAAGTCTGGTCACAGGGTTAAACATGCTAACTAAACAACAACTTTCTTCTACCAGCATATTCTAAAGCAGCTAGGCAGCCTTCTATAAGGTCCTGTACAAAGCATGCTCTCCAAGACCTGGTCCTAGAAAAAATTAAGCAGCCTGTTTGATCCTGCTATCCTTGGAGACAAACAGAAAATTTAACTTCATGAGGTGAAATAAGAGGAATGATATAATGGAAATTTAACAGTATGTTTCAGACATTTTACTAATTTACTAGTATTATTGAGCTGGAAAGCTATTCTCTGGCGCCTCAGAGATTTCCATGACACAGGGAGGGGTTCCAGTTACATTCTTTGTAACTTGTGAAGTTGCAACTTCCATTGGTACTAATATATTACTGTGTTCCTTTATAGGGTAACATCATTTCCAAGCATGTAACATGGACTACATTTTATCGGACAGGGCACAGGCTATCTCAAGATTCGTGCCTCTACGCAGCAACTACATACCTGTGCTGATTATACAGGATCAACACAGAAGAAGTTACTTAATCCACAAAAATATGAACTACTGAGGTGTCACTGTATTGCTTAGAGAGTCACCACCTGATTACTGGCACCTTGCAAACTAAAGCTAGTAATTTGTATTTGCAATATTCCTATGATAACTGTGCCTGCACAGTCAGCTGGGAAACCGAGCTCCAGCTTCCCGTAGTAATCAAGTAACGAAGTTGTAGTAATAAAGCTATTTTTCCTCAAAGAGATTACTTCTGTCTGATCTGAAATTAAGTCCCAGAACCTAACAGGATCTTTAGAGTTCTTTCACTAACTGATGATGGGACAGAGCGTGGTTTCTGAGTTACAAATGATCCTGTTATTATCCTGCTGGTTTGCTGACAAGCAAACTGGTATACTTACTGGGTCAGATGTGCAAGAATAACTCAGGTTAAGGTTCTACACACCTATGTGCATCTGTCATGATGTTTTATAAAATATATGGAGGCAAGAAAACAACATGTATTTGGGATGAGTTAAGCATGTTTTGGCAAGAGCAGCATTTTTTGTGAGCTTTTGTATTAATATTAATCTCCCAGCCTCCCTTGAGTGCCAGCATAGTCCACATTGATTTAGAACTTCATTTTGTAGCAGGTCTCCTGTTGGTGGAGTCTGGTTTGAGGCAAACATTGTTTAGCACAAGGGATCCTCTTCAAAAATATCCCATGAGTGTTCGAAAATGTTTTGTAATTTCCATGTGAGAATAAAATTACAGATTAATTTGGTTTGTATAGATGAACAATGGATATTTATTTGGTTGCAGTCCCAGATGTAATCAAAATTATGGAAGAGCTTTTTTCCAAACTAAGAGCTTAGATTGGTTGTGGAAGAGGAGCAAGTGGATTTTTAAAGTGATCGAGTGCATCTGTAGCATTCTTTGTTCTCTTCCCCACTTCTGTCCACCTCTTGCTCTGCATTTCAGGTCTCAAAGTACTTGTAAATCTGGGCGACATACTGCATCACACTCTGCCAGTCTGGCCGGTCTGTGTACATCATCTCACTGAGTTCCTGCATAGGACAGACACATTGTCAAAATTTAGTCAAGCACCACCACTGGGAACATCACTGGGTCCTCCGAGTAGCTGTGGCTATTGGACACTACTTCTGCTTCCACTCCAGAGCTCCTTAAAGCCACATACAGTATAAAAGTCCATGGGAATGATCTACTGGCCTAGTGCAATTCTGAAACTCGTTAACAAACTAGTTAAACAGCCATATGCATTTTACATTCTGAAAATATTTCTTCCATCTGCAATCAAAGATGAATTCTCTATATAACCTCATTTAAATTGCTGGTTCTTTGCATGTCTTTGGTTCTGTTTTTAGCTCATGAACCCCATAATATTTTTTCCTTCATATTAAACTTATCTCTTCTTTGTCATCATATTACTGATTTTAGAAAAGACTTTTAAAACAGTTTAACAAAGAAATTATCCTTCTGTTTCTTAAAACACTAAAACAAAAGGAAAGAAAATAGTCTAACAGGCAAGTCTACCCATGAAAATAGGAATCATCTGGAATCAGCTTCCAAGAAGAGGACATAATCAATACTCTCATTTCAATGCTAGATGACCTCCAGAAGTTCCTTCAAATTATATTAATTCTGTGATTCCCCAAATTTTTTCTGGAGGTTCTCCTAACACTACGAACTTTCAGAGATGGTGGTGCAGCCTTCCCTAACACTATGTGAACATTTTCAGTGCAAGCAGACTGACTGGCCACATGGCAACAAAGGCTTTGGAACAGTGTATGCAGCAAACCTTCCCTTGCTAAAAGGTTACTCACCAGGCTGGGTTTGATGCCTACACTTTCAGCAGCTTGAAATGCTAACAGCAGATTCCTCTTCTGTAAAAATAAAACAAAAGTTCAAAAGGATTATCATCAAAGTATGACTCCTGAACCCTACCTTGCATCTGGTTAATCAGTAAGTTTAAATGAACAGGTTATTTTTGAAAACTGAGAAACACTAGATTCAATACTTTCAGACAGACACTTTTTTGTATTAGTAAGGTATAGTCACAAACAAGTTCTTTGTCTTTGAATAGCTCATCTACTTTTGCCCAAGCTACAGCCCTTTGTTTTTAACAAATAGGTTCTTGTGAAACTGATTACAACTGGGCAAAAAACCCCACTGAGGTTCTGCCTTTATTATGCGTGAAAGGTTTCTGAAGAGGTGTTAACTAATATAAGGAAGTTCTTATTGTAATAGATACTAGCTGTCTGAAGTAAATCCAGTAAATGCAGGTTCCTTCCCTTTGTGAGGGTCTTAACATACTTGGAATGTGGTGACATGGTCCGACTTTTAGATACGTTGCTGTCCAAGTAGTTCAATGAATGATCTGTCTGCCTACTGACCCAGCGCTGTTAATGTGTGCTGTTAACTCAGGAGTCCAGAAATGCTTTAGCCTTTCAAAAGGGATGTTGCTTTCATGTTTATCCGCAGCACTCACTGGATTCAGTCAACTTGTCACTAACTCTTTATCCACTAGTCCCTGCATTTCTCTCTAGGAGCTCACCGTTGGTTTCCTTCCCCTTTTCATTCAGCCTGTTTGCTTTGTAAGTTCTCAACTGATACTTGTCTCTTGCGGTTGCTACCATCTACTTATTTTGTACCAATCAAGATCAAGATCTTGCAACACTGTGTCTCCACCACATATCCATCAAAATGGATAATGTTCACCCTGAATTCTGGAAATAGGATAGGAGCAGGTACAACAAAACTTACTTTATCCTGGCTGTTGAGCTCCTGGTAAGGAATATGTGCAGGCAAATATGTGTGCAGGAGAGCACAGAAGGCCAGCCCATCACTCCAGCTGCTGCTGAAGTTGGTAATATCAATATTCTGTAAGAGAAAACATGAACCATCCCTGAATAGTGCTACACAATAAAAAAATCTCCAAACAATAGTTTTTATGCAGTCATGAAACAAAACCTCAGAGTATTAAAGGAACATAGGTTTACATTTTCCATTCTCCCCTTCTTTTTCATGTCAAGTAGAAAGATAGCAAGTAGGGTGGCAAGTTTCAAAGTCCTAGACCAGGGATTATTAGGGACTTAAATGTTTTTCACACCAGGCCCCAAACAGAGAGACTCTCTCCAATGCTTTTTAGAAGGTGAGAAATACCATGTGCAGCACATGCTGCACCCGCAATTTTCCTGTGCTGGCAAGAGGAAGAACTTTATTTGGTCCTTTTCAGTTACAGAATGGCAGAAATATGATTTCTCCAGCACCTACAACAGAAGTCACTGATATTTTAAAATGGTTTTGTAATTGATGTCATGCTTCCTTGTCTCAGGATGTGTAACAGAGGGATGGATTTGTAGAACGATGAGGCAGTGTAATCAGTGTATTTGACCACTGTTATCTTTCTGATATTACACAGCACACACATGCTTTAAGGAGAATGTGTAATTAACAATTATGACTTGATTCAGCCCCTTATCAAAAGTGATATCAAACTGATGAAGTACTAACAGTAGTATTGTTAGTCATAGTATATATATACTGTTATATACTGTTAGTTATAGTAATACTAACTAATAATCCTTAAGCCCTAAATAAAGAATGTGCTTACTTCTATGTGAGAGGGAGGCTCAAACTTGGCCACAGCAATGGCTGAATGGGCAGCTTTCCAAGAGCTGGGCAGATGTGCCCAGTTTGCAATCATTTGCACAAATGCATGTCTGCATTCTTGTATTCTTTATCAACGCAGCATCTTTCATCTGCACATCACAGAGCACTTAACAAAAGGCAGATAAAGAATGGGAAGTCTGAGATATAGAATCTAATCATTTACCCTAATTCACAAAATGAGCCAGAAGTAGTTGAGGAGAGAACAGAGGTTTCCTGATGCTCACACTCCTACTACCATAGTCACTGACAAATTAATGTGGCTGCATCACTGGTAACAAGTACAATACAAGATCCTTTCGGAACAGAAACAAAAGAAATCTTTAAATCTTGTCTTCACGCATTTCCTAGCATGGCAACAAGGATGAGTTTTTTCGAGGAAGCAATGTTTCAGGGGGCATGGATACATTAATAAACACCCAACTGAAACCCCAGAGCTGAGCTAGAAAAATCTCTCACTTGTCTGTAGCAAAACTCCCACCACTGCCAACTCCAACAGGAAGGCAGTGAAAAGGAAACATTTTGAAAGAAATAGTCTAATATGGCTGCAAGTTTAAGTGGTCAAAAAACATCTTCCTTCCCCTTTTTGCTAGACAGTGGGATTCTTCTTTGCTAGTCACATAACTTATTACAAGGGTGCACTCAGGTGCACAGAGGAAACCCAGTTTCACTACTCATGACAACTGAAGTCCAGAACATGCTACGTTCAACAGGTGGATTAGAGTGATTACAGAAACAGAAAATGATATTTTAAAATCAGCCCATCTATAAAGAACTCCTTTAAAATACAAAGATTACTGGGAGTATAGGGTGCACTCAAGGTTTTTCACAGGGATTCTCATGAGGCACAGCTGTAGTTAAACATACACTTGAGGCCCAGTTCTGATCCTGTGAACAAGGTGACCTTTCTAATGTTCTTGTTTGCACTGACTAGCCATACCCGCACACTAAGGAATTCTCATGGCTAAGTTTTGCTGCTGTAGTAGCAGCTGTAGTTCCAAATACCAGCTAAAAACAAAACAGTGAACTAAGTGATATTGCTTAGAAAAGTAACAGCTGCTGGAGCATGGAAGGCTCCAGGACATGATGGTACTGCACCATCTCTCACACTACAGCAGGTGCGGAGTTGCCCTCAAATCATTCTTGCCAACCACGTCTTCCTATGTACTGAACTTCAACTCGGACTCTCTGCCACTTTGTTTTCTTTATTTAGCTATTTTCTGGTTTCTTTCAAGATTTCCCAGAAGACAAAGCTTTTACTGCATCTCTCATACAAAAGCTAATGCAGATGCACTAAAACGCAGACAGGAAGTATTTTAGCATATGCTCTTCACTTACGATGCCTCACCGATTAGTTGTCCAACCTGGACTTTGTCCAGTCAGACAGGATTTCAGATTAGTAATAAATGTCCATAACCAAACATGACTCAAATTGAAGCAGTACAGAATATTTCAGGTTAAAATACTCTGGCTGTAATAAATCTACAAATCTAATGGGCTCAGAAAGCAGGCCATCGGCAGCAGACATTACCGCACTGCACCAGCCACCACATTATATTTTGCTCTATTAACATCTGTCAATGGAGATAAAAGAAAAGCGACGTAGCAGCTGGGTACCATCACAAGAAAAAAAAATATTTTGCTCTGAAAGCTGTCTTAGCTTTGTCTAATTCATAAAGTCACACCATGGAAGTCCAACTTTGTGTTATGGAATTGGCTGAAGCTGGATTACTCTGCTTTTTTGACGTTTCAGACAAACAAGTTACTTACTATTTATCAACCTGCAGTTAGTGGGAAAGGACTGACTGCCAAACTACAGAAGTGTTTTTACTGAGGCCAATATATTTTACCAGCAAATAGCCTACCATCAAATGCCAATATTCTCATTTTATATCGTATGATAGAAATGGAAAATGGAGGTCATGTGTCCCCCCTCTGCCAAAGGCCATGGAAACAGGAAGAAACAAAACCTTAGTTAAGCAACAGGACTAGACAAAAAGGCAAGCCATATTTGTGTGGGAACATTATACCCTATCCTCGTTTTCATGATGCTATTATGAGAGACACGAGATACAAAACTGTTCCTTCCTACAGTATTTCACCAGCCCATCATCAGTTTGATAACTTTACTTGTCTTTGTAGTTTTAACTGTACCTAAAACTCTTCTCCTCCTCCCATCTAACAATATCTAGAGATAAGAAGTGCTAATGTCTACAATAAAATCAGAACTAGGTCCAAAAATCTTCACATCTCCAACAGCATTGTCCAGCCAGTCATCTTCAGTAATTCTTGGATCCAAGTCTTATAAACAAGCAAAAGTTCAAGGATGGGGTTCTGCTGACAATATTTAAACCACAGATGAAATCTACTGCAAAGTGGTATGTCATGATCAACAGAGAAAATGAACTTAAATCTGAATTTTTGTCCTAAATGCAAACCCAAAATGAATGTTTGAGGGTTCAGCTTAACTGTTCAGTTAATAGTACAACAACAAACACTAAGACATACTCAGAACCACTTAGCTGCCATTTTCACATCCAACAAGCATCAGTGAATTGTGGTTTTTTCCTCTAAACAAATGGATTTCCATTTCATACATGGTATAAACCCCTCTCTGGCATTTCATCTTGGATTCTGTGTTAACTACTTTTCAGTTTGGGATATAAGGACATGATAAATGAAAAGTGACCTTCTGTGTTTTGCTACACTGCAGCTTTACTTGTAATACCTCCCCACTACACCACACCAAGAGGAATTAAGTCAAAATAGAGGCACTCTGATTTCTTGGAAGATTTCTGGCTCCGCTGAAGCCAGAAAAAAAAAAAAAAAAAAAAAAAAGGAAAACAATTTAGGGAATGAACACCTTGGAAACTATTCACTTCTCTTGAGTATTTTGGCAGAGGAACCTGTCTCAGTCTTTCTGCCACACCTCTCTATTCCTCAACACACAGTCCATGAATATGTGAGAGCTATTTGTGTACATGCTGGTTGTTAATGTACACTTCCAAACTGCAGGATGGAGAGTTTGGTGATTTCTCTGTCTCCCAGTGTGCTTACAGCAGAACCCCCACCCCAAGCTCCGAAAAACTGCATGTGGCTTCTCATGAGAGACCTAGAAGTTAACCTATATAGGATGGCATCTTTTAGGAGGAAGATGCACCATCAGGGTGTATGCAGAATGAATGTAGGGAGAAATATGAAAATGGAATAGGGACTGCAGATCAAACTGAGTTGTAGTGCTCATTAGGCAGGGTGAAAAATTTGCCATTTTATGGTCACAGTATGTCTCATGGTCACTAGTACTCCAATGTCTATCTTTAGCATACCATCAGTGAATCCACACTGCTAAAGACATCTGTACCAGAGACTATGGGTCAAGGGGTGTCGAGTAGCTTAGGCCTGCAGCGCTCGGCGTTACTAGCTTCCTTTGGAGCAGACATATCATATCCACATTACGCAGCACTTGACCTGGGTCTTCCATGGTGCTGCTAAGAAAATAATTGGGGAGGTGGGGGTGGTGTAGTTGAAAATCTTGAAAGAACATGAAAGTCAGGCCAGAAGAGGGGTGTTTTTATAGCATGATGACAAAACCATCTTTACATACCCTGTGTGGAGTGGCAAAAAGGAGCATGGAAAGATGTGAGGGTACCAAGTTTGCTGGGATAGTGGGCAGAGGACTGTGTGGAGCACAGAGGTGTCCAGACTAAACTATTTCCAGGGTAGTTCTCAGGCTTCTTGTCAGTGAAAACAGTTCATTCACTTCAAATGAAAACTCATGAGTGAGCTACTATACATGCACTAGGAATATTAAGAGACTGAGATCTGGAAGCACACCAGGGAGCACAGTTATCTGAAAATACCAAAGTACCCAGTATGATTCATTTCTATGAATATTAAAGTACCTGATATTAAACAAAGTAAAAAAACCATAAAAATCCAGGCAATGTTATTTAGAGAGCAAATGTATTATCTATGATATTAGTGGCAGGCCAAGTCTAAAAGACACTAAACACCTGCAAGTCATTAACCTTAGCCTCCCACCCCAGGAACAGGACCTTTGCTTGCAGATAACAAAGCACTATGAGAGCCACGGTAAAGACACACAGGGAAATCTGTGTGATCTGTTCTCATTAAAAACAATTTCTTGTTTATCTGAGGCAAAAACAACCACCCCATTAGATTTCACTAGATCTTTGACTCCAAGTCCTCAGTAAGAAGCAACAATGACATCATACGCTCTTCATTACAGCCTGAGTATGTTAAGATATTCCCGCTATGCAGATGTTACTGTGCCCACAGCAATGGCTCTCTGAGTCATAATTTTCTCTATAAGACCCAGAATTATAAATTAGAGACATGAATCAGCTTGAAGCTATCCTGGAATTCTGCAGAAGAAAGCCTGCACCGTTCTTCCCACCCTCCCCCGCCAGCACACAATATGCCCTCCTGCCTCTCAGAAGTCATTGGTACAGAACAGCACACTGGGAACATGCCAGAGTGGCTAATTATTGAGGTTCAGCCCATATAGAATATAAACTTAAATAATGAAGACAGAACTAGTTAAAATAAGCATACTGGATAAACCAATGGGAATTGCCTTATTTTCAATAGCAGCTCCCTCTTAACTGGCTCAGCTTTCTGCAATCCTTCCTGCTTATCACTAACCAGATACCCACATCTCCTCCACAGACCAGAAGTCTTGCAGCTCAGTGTTTTTACGTGGTTATGTTTAGACACAGGTGTCTGAGCAGGAACCCCCTTTTCATGAGCCACACCTCTGCATATCTGAACTCTGACCCTTCTAATGTAAAATCTGACTAAGGTACCTTGAAAGGCAACTTCCAAAGATTACCTACACCCACCCACCTTTAACAATACCTGCATGAAACTGCAAATCTAATTTGGATTTATTACTGGATTTATTAGTTGGTGGGGGACATGTTAGAGGGCTTCAGGCAAAGAGGTTCTATCAAAGAAGCATATAAGCTTAGAGCTCTGGATAGGCAAGTTCTAAATACTTCCTAAGACGCAAAACAAGTGACGAAGGGCTCCTTTTAGCATGACCTAACCTTCTGAGCAAACAAAACACTCCAGTTCATCTAAAATGCTCCAGCAAAGATATGAAACATCTGGGCAATCTACTGGAAATATGGGTGAATTAGAAGCGTGGTCAGGTCCAGTTAAGAAGGATGAAAGGCATGAATGCCTAAAATTAAAGACCGCCTGGATTCTTCTGTAATTACAGGGTGCACCCAGATGACTTGGACAATTGCACACAGCTATTTTCAATGGGTAGCTGCATGTCTAAAGTGATTTGCATATCACATTTAGTCAATCTACTACCAGGAACCTTTCTGAATTCTCTTACAAATCTTTTTCTCTTAAATGGAATACACAATAAAGTAATGCCTCTTGATTAAAAAAAAAAAAAAATCCAGAATAACTTGTGGAACAGCAATACTGTTTATTGTATAGAGATTAAGTGGCTAGCCAAGATTGGGAAGGAAGCCAAATGACCTTCTATCCTCCAGGCTGTATTAATATCCCTAGTTCAAATGGTTCAGGCAGCTGCAGACTCCATAAGAATTATTTTAACCTTTCTTTGAAACTTTGAGTTTCTAACCCCATTATCCGTATTTCTAATGTTTCTACTAGCCACGTCAGTAAGTCATGCATCTTATTGCCGATTACACATGTATGAAACAACATAGCTCAGATAACATAAAACGCTATGTGAAAATGCTGTTAAATTATGTAATTACAGCACAGCAAAATTATAAGGAACTGGTGCCAGCTCTTTAAAGGTTATCCCATTTACTACATTCCTTTTTATAAACAAACCCCATTTCCCATCACATTCCTAGGTTCTGTTTGCTCCTTGCTTCACTGCTGCCACAGGTGTTGCCTTGGGTTTACCGTTTATCATTTGCCTCAGTAAGTGTGAATTAATGAGCCTTCTTAGCATAGACAAGAGATTAGAAAGTGAGCTTATGACTACTTTTTTTGCAGAAGCATCAAACATCAGTTGACTACAGTAGTCACATGGAGCAGGGACATTTAAAAAGAGGAAATTTAACAAGCTTATTGTCATGCATCCTACACAAAGATTTTTCAGCTCCCAATTATTTTAGTCTCTCAAAAGCCAGAGATCTGAGAAGATATCAAAAAGTCAGGCATGTCCAATTTTCTTCATTACCTTTCCTAGTTGAGTCAGACTGGCAAGAATAGGTAGCATGATGCTCTCTAAAGTTCTGTGCTCAAAACAAGCTCATCTGACAGGAGTTGTCTCAGAGACATCATTCAGAGTAAATTGTAAAGCCATTCTAAAATGATCTGTGCACTCTTCAAGCTCAGCTCTTTTTTCATGAGGTATTGAAGAGGTCCATGACCTCTGCAAGGCAGCTTAGTTCTGGTATTTTGACTACAAAAGAGATGTGGTGCTGCTATAGCTAAAGTTTTCATAAGAATAAAAAATGAAAGTAGTACCAAATGGGAGATATTTAAGGTAACATGTGATAAAGTAATTATGTGACCTCCCACTTCCTCTGCTTGCAAGGTGAAAAATAGTTACTACTGACACTGAAATCATCACTGTAACTATACACATGAGTAACCTCCCTAATAAGCCAAATAGCATCCATTCACGCCTATCAGATCTACTGCTCCCAGCACTGTGTGGACTGGCAAACATTTCACTATACTTTGTTCACATTTTTTAGGTTTTATTTGCATTTTTATATATAAAGACCGACTTTTTAAAATGAAAACAAATTCTGGTGAACAAGGGTTGAGAGTAGCTGCTGGCACAGTGCACATAACACACAGTGAATGTACTTCAACCTTTCCTAGCAAATAATATGAGTTGTTTTGAATGCAAATTACCCCATGACAACATTGTCACTACTAAAAGTCACCTACTTCAAAGGTCTCACTAAAGGCTAGTAAAGTAACAGGGGTTTGTACATATTCCTCATTTTGGGTCTTAATTTACCACTTTGCACACCAGCTTCCACTTGAACGAGAGAGAGAGAGAGAGAGAGAGGGAGAAAATAAATGTATAATGCTGAGTTCACAGGGAGCTGGCTTTTTATTACACAAACACACAGGGCCAAATGACAGCTGGTATAAGCAGAAGCAATTTTATGGACATTCCTGGGCCATTTCAGAGATGAGGTAGCGATGACAAAAGATACATATCAAGCGCGACTGGTACTTCTAATTTACACCACTGTCACATTCAGTGAGTGGGCAAAACGAGTGTTAGTTATATCTGGAGAGGCAGAGGTGGATTACATAGCAAAACCAGGAACAAACAAATTCTCATCATTGTAATAATATTGATGAGTTCTTATTTTTCCTATGCATCTCTCTTCTGCTCTTCAGTATAAATTATACTAGTTATGTTCTCCTGCT
>NW_009193012.1:26301-36727 GCF_000690835.1 Fulmarus glacialis
TTTGCTACACAACTAACACTTCCATCAGTTTTCTCACCAACTCGTATAAATGACACCACTTGCTGAATGCCACAGAGAAGAAACAGGCTGGGCGGTGTTCCTTCATTCCCAGGGCTGCAAGAGTGAAGATGCAGCAGCGTAGCCCCAAGGACCACACAGATACTCCGGGAAAGGAGGGAGGGCAAGAGGGGGAGGAACTAGCTCCCCTCTGTGTCCAAGACAGCAGCACAGCTACTTCCTGCCTGGAGCCCTGGTGCAGAATTGCTAATGACTACACTGACTGCTCCCACAGCTATTTCTAATTATCTGTACTGAGAGTTCAGAGATTAGCCATGTCCTGGAATTCCTGGGCAGAGGGGCAGACTGCAGCAGGCTCACGGTAAAGGATGGAAACAAAGTGGGGAGAGGTCTCAACAGCAAAGGATATTCATGGAACAGGCAGCAGGGCTCAGCTCTCTCCCAGTTAAATTCACAGTTTGGAGCTGTTCCAGCTGGTGACCAATCAATTCAGTGTTTTCACTAATTGTCATTGCATCCAGGCAACACAAGGAAAGCGTCTTGGACTTTGGGATGGATAGAATGTAAATGCTATTTTTAAAATTACCCAGCAGGATAGAAAGTTACGCATGAGAGAGCTGCATGGGCGTTTATTTTATCCCTCCAATCAAGAGACATGTATTTGTTTACAGGATAAAGCCCCTTATGTGAAAAAAGGTAGAACTTGGCTCAAGTTATTTGGCTACACTGGAGGAGCACGTTTATGCATTGGCATCACTGTGAAGGGGGCTTGCACACTGGTAATCAACCTGATTATTCCCAGCATGCCACGATTTGGCTGCTGCATTTATTTTCCAGACCCAACCGTGGGTCCAACTGGGAAATACAGAGGAACTGCATGTACACATTCCACTATAAGTGTTTTTATTTAGAAAAAGAAAACATTTATTCTGGAAAAAAATTGGGAATATCTTGAAATTTTAAGCCCGTACTTTCATTAATTAAAAACCCTCACGACTGCCCTTTTTATCAGAGCATCTTTCAAAATATTACTGAAACTCATTGGCATCCAATGATGATATGATGATCTATATTTTAACAGCTCGGGAAATCAAGGCAATGGTATTATGAAAGACTGCCGAAGTCACAAAGATGGTCCAGAGCAGACTTGGGAGCAAAATTCCTGACCAACTTATTGTCAATTTTTATTTAAACACGGGATAATCCCCCTCCTATCTCAATAGCTATTACCAAGACTCCCTTCAACTTTTGCATAGATAGGAAAAGTCTCTCTGACGTCAACATCCTTCTCTTCTGCAAAAATCAGGGAAACACAAAGACAGCCAGAAATTTCACTCATTTCTCAGAAACTCACAGAATATACCAATAACTTCCTGGGGAAAACCCATTGCACACATATCCTACTTCTAAATGTCAAAATGCTACAAGTACTGTGGATGCAGAGCTCTTACTAAGCTCTTAGTAACCCTCTCATACCAGAAGGGACATGCTAGCATATGGTACTTTACGGTAAGTGCCATTGTTCGCCAGAGAAGAACTTTGTTGCGTTAATGATATTGGTAAATAGTAAGACAGACAGCTTTTTTCTGCTTACTTAGCAGGCTCTGGCCATAAGCCTCTAATCTCAGGCACAAGGTTAGTATGGCAGAAGAGAAATCTTCCCAGTCCTCCCCAGAAGAGAGAGACTCTGCCATGAATGCTGCTTAGAATGAATGGACGGCTGCCATTTAAATCTGGAGGGGTTTTGTTCAGTGTTTTTCTTCACCCACATCACTCAAACTGGGAGTTATTTGTTTTACTGCTGATCTTCAGCACACAAGATCACAGTACTGTGGGAACCCTGCCTTTCCAGAGCGCACATAAACTGTGTGTAACAGCAGATGGGATTCGTCTCCTATCCTTGTTGCTTGAAAGGCCCCACTTGGAAAGGTGGCCAGAAAACCTGTACATCCACTTCTCTGTTACTGCTGAACTACGGAATGCCACAGCTTACCTGGTTCTCACAACTAGTTAAATATTTCGATAGAAACTTGGTTACTGTTGACACAGGAGAGAGAGATTGTTACAATTTGGAAACATATTGAAACAGTTTTATGCTACTTGTTGACACAAACACAAAAAGTAAAGTAGAAAAGGGTAAGAGAACCACTCCCATACCCAAGCGCACATCTTGCGATGAAGAAACAACTGAGTTCTTCTCTGTATTTCTTTAGAACAGTGCACAGCTGTGCTGGGATTCTCAAGGCTTTAAAACTAAGCTCCATTATGTTAGTGTCAAAGGAAGTGTTTGACCGATTGTTTTACGAGCCAAGTCCCAGGAATTATATTCTGCCCAGGTTCAGAGGCTGAGAGGGTTGATCCTGGGTTTTGTCCCATTCAGCTCTTTGATTCTTTACTAGAACTGCCAGCCGGAGCACCAACCCCGAGGAGTGCGGTAGCATTCGCAACATAGTCTCTGTTCACTCTCTGTGGTCCAAGACAGTGCATAACTGAAGTGTAAGTGAGGCAAGACTTAAAAAAGATTGAGACAGTAGTTGCTTAAGTAAAAAGACAATATCAACTACCCACACTAATGATGTACAACGAAATAACAGACTTCTTGTTTCTAAATATAACCCTTAGTTTCCAGAATAAGGAAGAAACCGTCCAACACAGACATGTTAATGTACAACTGGCCACGAAGGAGCTTTTGGGTCTCCTCTAAAGCAGGTCCCCACAAAGTGCAGCCCCAGGAATACGCCTGCTTAGTGCACCAGCAGTCAAAAAATAGTCATCCTGGCTGGCTGTCCTAGCAGCAGAGACAGTCCACCTCCCTAATGAGAATGCATTGACCCCATGACCACTTGACCAAAGGGAATACGTTATGTCCTCATCAGCCTATCTGCATTTGTACATCTTTGGGCCACACTTAATCTGTGCTGGATCTCATCCAGTCAGCAAACGAGTCAAAAAAATATGAGAAAAAGCTGGGGACATCATCATGGAATAGAGCTTGAGAACAAAGAGGATATGGAGGAAATACTGTCTAGTACAAAAAGAAAAGGAATGCAAATTCCTGTGAGAAAAAGAAAGCCACAAATTCATAAACAAAAAGCTAGTATTAGTCTGAGTTTAAACTGAATACAAAAGGGTAAAAAGCTTTATATTATATCCACTGCCAAACCACTAGTCAACCAGTCTCTTGCTATAATTACTTGACAAACAGCAAATACTGCAACAGCCTTTATTTTTCTCCCTAAGCTTTTGCATCTTTGTTACATGAAGAACATAGTACTATGCAGAGACATCAACTTTTACATAGCCTGATATACCAGCTTTGTGCTTCTAGTAGTAAAAGCATTCAGAATTACATTTAATGACTTTTAGGTTATGTTCGGAAGTAATTTGTTTCCAATTTCTGTCTCTCAAGGCTGGAATAGCCATAATAGCAGGAATACTTCAGGGTAGGGTTTTTTCCTTCTTTTTGAATAGCTGAGGCACTATACAGGAAAGGCACTTTCATTAATATATACAGCAAAGACAAAGGTTGAAGTATTTACACTCCTCTTAATGTCAATCTATATTTCTGGAAACTATGCAGGCTGCAGTCTCCATCAGGATATTTCATCAGAGCCCTAAAACTATCCGTGTTTTAAGAAAAGGAAGCTTCAAAAAACCATTCACAACTTTTGAGGCAAATATTCAGAATGGTTGGGCATACAGATATTTGTATTTTGCTAATTTAGACTAAACAATACAATGTCAGAGTGTATCGCCCTAAAAATAGTTCCTACATACTCCTAAGCATACTTTCTAAAACTGCACAGTGTTCCTGGGACCTACTGTAAAGTGAAATAACTCCAAATAAGGCATGGAAACAAATAAATCATTTTCTTCTAGCTTTGCTCGTAGTTGCTAGCATATTTTATGCAGAATAATTAAAAGCAATTATTTTCTCTAGGAACTACGTGTACAACATGAAAGCTACATAAAGATTGCTCTGGTTAGTAGTTTCTCCATGCTGTTGAGATTCCTCTAGATGATATGAAACCATATTTGAGGCTGGTCCCACAAATATCAATAAGACCAATACCAATTTATCAGCCATCTCATATTGGTGTCCGTGCTAATAGGGAGCACCGCCTCTTCTCCTGAAGATGCCCACTGCCTTTATCCATCAGCTGGTGTACTGACACTGTCATAGTCAGGGAGATGATATAATGCAATGGCTTGAATACATAGATCGGGAATATATGAAATATGAAAATCTTCAGAGGTATAGCTGCCATTTCCCTTTGTCAGTTCTAGAACATTCCTCGTCTCCTCCTATTTAGCATTCCTCTACTTAAGACAACCACACAGATAGTTTTACTATAAAACATGGTGGTTCTTCAACAAGTGAATCCCAAATGGGTCCTGTTAAACCAAATATAACTTTGATAAAAAGAATAACCATGATTGTGCATGGGAGAAAAGTCGGTCTCAGATTCTCTTTTCCTCTGTGCCATAGGATGGATGTGTAGTGGTTGGAAAAAACATGAAAACAGTTCTTTTAAGTGAACCATATTCATTAATGTGGTAGCAATTCCCTCCCCTCTCTGGAGAGGGTATATGTGGCAGAAACAATAATCCTCAGTTCTAATGATCATGGGTTAAGTGCCTCTTGATGTTCCATGTTTTCACAATACATCTGTGGATAGTAATAGACTTAATCTAGAGAGGTTTGGCCCCTTGACAAATGGGGCAAACAGAACCAGGGCACTTAAATAACACCACAGTCACTAATGATATGATTACGGAAGGCGATAATGCAACAGCAGCTTCCAGGAGTTAAAACTCATGGGAACAGAGCCTATTAGAAAAGAGGCACCCGATTTCTACTTCACACTGTTGCTATGATGTATAATCTTTTTAAATAGATGAAAAAAAGACCACAAGACAACAGAGAAAAAGCTATTTTAACATAAATAACTTACTCTCAAGCAGGCTTTGTGGTTTAAAGGACTTGTGGTAATTGAGTTGAGAGCCACAAAAGCAGTTCTCGAGTCTGGTCATCTCATCATCCTACATTATACACCATGATGTCAACAAATTCAGAGAGGCAGAAGGAACAGTCCGTGTATGTCTGGCAAAAGAGCTCATGTGCACAATTCTTATAGGGAACCATACATTAGATTAAGGTAGTTTTTTTTTAAGCTCGAGATTTTCCTCAAGGAAGTTTTGCACAAAGCCACTGAGCCCAAAGCCTTATTTCACTACAATTCTTTTTACTGCTGAGATTTTTTTAGCACCTCCCCTGCATAGTTATTCAAAATCAATGGCCAAAATGCCAGGTAACATTCATCTAGGCATTGAAATATGACAATTGAAATCTTATGATCAATCATGCCACAGTTTATGCAATCCCGCTTTCATATTCTTTTCTCCCAGTCATTAAACTGAACTTCCATTTTGATTTTCATTCTGGTGATTCTGTTTTCATGTTCTAAATAATTACTCTTTCTCCTTAGCAATCGTATCTTTTTGATATCAAATCACTGTTTAAATAGGGATCTTAGAAATGACAAAGCAGATTAGAGAAACATAGATGCTTTCATGTTTCCCCTCAGTTACTGTAAACTCATGCAATTTCTTTTTTTAAAAAACAAAGAAAACCCTCCAGGCCACTACTAATTTGTGTTACGCTTCTCTCAACTCCCTCCAGTGTCCCTCTCTTGTTTTATGAGATTGCCTCCTGGGGAACACGCTGAAGTTCAAAGCCAGGGAATGTTCCCACTCTAGTCAATGCAAGGATATATGCCAGGAGCAGGATGTAAACTTCTATCTATAGTAAAAGTCTTGTATGGATTAAAACATTTAAGAAGTGGAGCCTTTGTGCCAGTCCTTAGGTCTTATCCCCAGATACCTTCCTAGGTCACTAATCCAGCTTTCCTCAGGGAATCTGTGACTGGGTAGTAGCTGCCACTGAGAGTATCAGTTATTCTAATCCATTTTGCTCATACTGTTTAATGAAATCTGGTATCTTCAATAATTTAAACAGAAAGGAATCTCCCTCTTCTTCACCAGCTCAGATCAGGAACTGTTACTAGACCTCAAAGGCAGTACATTTTGCCACTGAAAAAAGAAGTTAGGCAGCCAAGAAGCAAGTCTTTTATTCTCTCATTCCGTTGTGTCACGGAGCTGAAAACAGTTTGCATCCAAAATTATCTGTGGTTCTGGGCTTCATGTTAGAAAGAACATGACAGATTATACTGGAATTTCCACAGATGATGCCTCATAGACAGGGTTATTATCTATGGAAAAGAAGTCATGCACGTCATCAGGGTTCTGCTTGGTGAAGTTCATTACCTCATTCCCACCATTGCAGTGGCTAAGGCAGGAAGGAGGATGACATTCTTTACTCCACTCCAGTTCTTTGTACTCAAGAATGATAAAAACTCCCTGTGGAGCTTAATATCAGCCTTATCGTAAGAGTGCAAGGGTCTGGGAAAAGAAAGTTCAAGAAGAGTTAGTGAATGCACCGCAAAGAACGCAATGGAAGAATCTGAGGAAGAATGTCCAAGAAATAATGCCTCTAAATGAAGCAGTGAAGATTGAGAGGCAAGACTCTCACCATAAATCAATACCATGTTTGTCCTTTGGTTCACCTGATTTTAATTTCTGCCCTGAGATCTTACACTCTGGGTAATAAGGCCCCCCACCACAGTCCGAACTTTTCAGACTCTCCTGGATTACGCAGTATTTGTCAGTGCTTTACCTGCTTGTTCTCAAAAACTGCTGAAAACTCATTCTGCTGCTTTAGAAAGGGTAACAACAGAGGACAGCCACAAACAGAACAAGAGCCTCATCAGAGCAGGAACCAAAATGACAAAGCTTTTTCTGCAACATCATCTGGACTGTCACGTAGCAACAACACTCCAGCAGCCATATATAAAGCAAAGACTTCCACTGTCCTCTGAAGCATGGACATACTTTTCTCCAGAGACTAATACTAAAAGGAAAAACAAATAGACCCAGATTGCCTTGCATACCTCCTGGGTGGCCTGCTCTCTGATACACAGATAGCTCCACTACTTGGGTTCAGCATAGAAAAACAACTCCTTTTCTGTTCCCTCACAGAGGGAATACTTGGTGCCACGCTGGTACCTACAGAATCAGGACAGGCCTCTATATTTGCAAAGCCACATAACAATTTCTAAAAGCAATACATTTAGTCCAACTTGGGTGTAACCAGAGAAAGAAAACTACAGGCTGACTCTCAAAGAACACTTCTAACAGTGAACTCAGAGTTAGACTGTTTTAAGAGAAGTGGAGGAAGCTCACCATGTGTGCCATTTGAAACAAAAAAGGGCAACACTGTCGGGAGAAAGTGTTACTCAAGAGATGGGTTTGCTGGCTAAACAGAAGTTAAACTTGGAAAAGCTGTATTTCATGAACCATTTTCTGAGGAATGGATGGAAATGTTCCCCCACACCTTCAAATCCAAGACCAGGAGAATTCTAGTAGACGAGATATAAAACACAGCATAGAGCATACAGGGGACAGCACTGTAGCCTTTTAGGCAGTATCACAGAACTGGAGAATAAACGCTAACCCTGGCTTTATTTTTTCTAAAGTGTGTCTAAAGTCAAGAGCTTTCTCCAATACAGGTAAATATGCCAGGGCTAAGAAATGACTCAAACTTTCATAGATCAGTTTACTTAAAGGGAAAGCTACTGTCTTTTCTTCCAAACTCCTGCACCCTGCAGCTAATGCTTCAGAAAGAGCTGGTTGTGAAGAAAAAAAATATTTTATTATTTACTTTAACAGATGGACTCTGCTTTTATTAAAGACTTGCTCCAGGGTGCATATCATGTGGTGATAACTGCTTTTGTCTTCTGCTCTAAGTAACAAACAATATTATCCTTAAGAAAGAAAAATCTCAACATTATATCAAACCAAGACTGTCCTGCACACCCAGCATATATCACAGGATGAACTGTTGTCTATAATTGCCTTCTACAGCTCAGTTACAAGCAGAAGCAAAGGCCTAACTCAACTGCATACAAACACTAGCCAGAGCTTGATAAGCACAGCGATGGCCGTACAAGAACTGGACAAATCATTATGACTCTTTAACAGTGAAAAATCACTCTCTAAAGAAATGAGACATTCTCAAGAAGTCAAAACTTGCTTTGTAAAATCCCATTAAACCGCAGCAGATTAGAACGAGCGGGGCCCCAAGCTGCAAACTTCATTTGGTCAAGACCACAGAAAGAAATATTTCTCTGTTCTTTTACAGAAATGACCAATGAAAAAAACTCACAATAGCACATTGCCCACAGAAGCCTATAGAAAAAAATATTAGAACGTAATTTCAAAAATCGATGCCAAATTGAAGCTGCTGCGCATATACACTGTTTCTCACCATCAGCGACCTTTGATGCAGTAAATATTTTGGGTTTTGTATATTAATTTCTTATGACAATGTAATATTGGGGACTGCAGTGTTAAAGAAATCTGAAGGAAGAGGATAGAAACACCCAGTAGAAGTAAACATGTAAAAATCACCAGACTGAAATACACATACTTCTTTGAATTGACAGTGCTTACTACACATCTACAGGAAGGTGATGAATTAGCCTCCAGAGAAAAGTAAAAATGTACTTATTCCCTTACCTGGTAACCTTCAGTCTTCTTTTGGCACCATTTCAACAGAGCATTCCTCTTCGAACCACCATACTCCCGAGCCAGGGCTGCCAGTGGGTCCTTTCTCTCCACACTAATCCAGGGAAGCGTAAGGGAGAAGATAAATATGCTTGAAGTAGCTTATTTTTTACCAGTGTGTAAGTAATATCTGTATGAAAAAGCAGAATGGCAGCACAGAACCTAAATGTAAACCAAACTATAATAGCTTTCAGAGCTTGCATTCTGTATTTGCCTTTAGATGAGACAAATTGAGTTGGTATCACTGCATACAAAGAGCTGAAAAAACAGCAGCCTACGGATATTCAATGGCATGTGTTAACCCAGCATTTCTGTGATTATTTTCATCAGCTTTACTTACAAAATTTAAGTAACCTCTTTGTTTTACATATTGAAAACTACAATTTAGGGCGTAAAATTGAAAGAAACTATCTAAAGAATCTGTAACAGCAAATTCACATCCAACTGAGCTGCTGCAGAGGGAGTTCTTGAATAAAATGAAGAATCTGGAAGCTGTATTGCAGTCAAGGCCTCAAGGACAGTTAAAGGCCAACAATCAAAACACCCTCATTGTCTCCACCCTACAGTTTCTACTGTTGGAAATAATGGTGGAGATCAGAGGAAAAAAATACATGTTTTTTCTCAAGATAGAAGAAAATTATGTGCCGTGTCCAGCTTTCCCTTAGACCTCAAAGCTTTTAGTTTTTAACTCACCATAACATGCAAAGCTACAGTATGATAATGAAGGTTGACCACTCCTACACATGATGGAATTCTTGTATACAACTTAGTGTCTCCTGAAAGCTTGCTATCCTCATTTTGTCACGATTGCTCATCTTACAGATAGTTGTGGTTATTATAATCTGAATTTTGATATTTAGATCTGACACAGCCTGATAATTCTGAAGTGGACAGACAAGCCAGCAGAGTTTGCACTGGAGACAGGGGTCCACCAGATTAAAACATTCATCCTGGTGCCAGGTAATGCTGTCAATCTTCTCTGTGTGCTGTTTTTCCCAGAAAACCGAGTTGGTACCTGAGTTTGCTTTGGGGTTTCAAACTGCTGGGAGTAGAGGTAAGCATTCTGCTACTGAAGGCCATAGGGGGTTTGCTCAGCGATTCCAGGGAAGGGCTTTTACGGAGGTAATGGTCTGGTTTCAGGTCTTCATTTCTCCCCTTCAGTAGATCTGTGGGAATTAAAAAAAAGCTGTCAGTTTGCAGTCTGAGGAATTTGATTAATCGCTGTCCTGCCACCCAGCACACAATATGTAGTCTGTTGTTTTGATTCTAAACAAATGTACTCATTTGTTCATTAAACACACATGGGGCTAGGAAACCTTGAGCAGATTAGAGGTGATCATAACAAGGAATGGCTTTGATGATTTCAACAGTACAGGCTGCCTGGTTTCCTGTGATTGATACTCCTACTGGGGGGTAGGGGCCCCAGGTGAATGAGGGGAAATACCAAAATCTACAGTCTTAAAGGTTCAAAAGCTGATCGCCAGATATCTTCACCAGATGACTGACCAGCCCTAGTACAATAATTTCTTTTCTGCCATTAGCAGACTTGTAACAAGAAAGCCTCTTGTCTCCTGAATACAACCCAGCTCAAGGCAGCAGTAAAAGGCACTTATTAGCACATGATGCTTGGCATCCTATCTGACAGAACTTTGGGAAGTCTCAATATATTCATAGCAGATGCATCTATATTTTTAGTACACATATTACATATTTTTATATAATA
>NW_009193013.1:0-4330 GCF_000690835.1 Fulmarus glacialis
GGGCGAGGCGTGCGGGAGCCCTCCAGCCGGGCTGGGTGGCATCCCCCGCCGCATCCGCTGGCCAGGTGCGGGTGCTTGGTCCCGGGTCTGCGCTGCCGAGACCCTTCTCCTTTCAGGGAGCGTGAGATGGCGTTATTGACACGCGTCCACGCCGCGGAGGCCCGGTGACTCAAGCACAAATCTCGGGGTTCGGTTGTGGCCCGGGGAAGCGTTCTTCCCAGGGCTGGGCAGTGCTGTGCCGAGCTAACGTCACCCGCCGGGTATGTCACCTGCCAGGCCTCTGCAGGGGTGCGGATTTAAAGGACAAACCCAGCCAGCAGTAAAAGTGGGAGAAATGTTTCCCATGACAACCTTCTCTTCCAGTGACTTTTCCTTCCCCTGTTACTGTCACGATGAGGCACTGCTCTGTGAAATCGTGAATACCTCCTTTCCCTCTCCCTCTCTTTCTCTGCAGTGATATTCAAAAAAGCCATGTTCCCGTTGGTTTAGTAATGACCGAATGTACTGCTGTTTTGACTAACCAGAATACAGCTTAATTTTAAAGATGTGGTTTAATGTATACATGTAATTTAGTTTTTTATTAGCTGAAGTATTTAGTCCTAAAACTTTACTTGGTAAAAGGTCAGCTATCGCATGGATTAGTTTACATGAACTGCCTTTGGTAGAAAGCCAGGGAGAGGGACTTTGGTGCACTTCAATTTGCCTTCCACATTTTTTTTGTAGCTTACTCAATTGTGATTTTGTTACAGAGTTGTATGTTAAGTCAGTTCTTGACACTGGCAAAGTTATGAAGCCCATAGAAACAGATAGGTTCCCTCTCTGGTTAAGATTATTTCTTCTAATGAGATACATTCTGGAAATATGGATGTTTTTCAGATGTGCAGCTGAAAAATTGGAGTGTAACAGGAGCAGTAAGTGGAAAAAAATACATAATGGTCTGGTCTGAGAAAACCAGGGAGATGAAAGAACCAATTGTTGATCTATGAATGAATAATTCTTCCAACACCAGTGTTGTCCAACATAGCAGCATGTGGCTCTCTCTGATGGTACGGACTTCTCCACCTATACCAACACAGTCTGCAGTAAAGTTTTTGGTCAGAGGTGTGCCGGTTTTGTGCCTTGTTCTTGATGTGTTTTTTTTCTGGATGGGAGGAAAGGCATAGGTGGAAATAGTAAGTGCATGTGCGCTTGTTAAAATATGCATGTAATGCGGATAACTTCCTGCATCTTAGCAGTTATTTGCAAAAAAAAAAAAAATCTAGCAGTTGTTTCATTTGTTGGATCAAGGCACATGTGTGTTCTGCCTCTTCTCCTTTAAACTGCAGCATGCTTCAAGTCTGGAGATGTAACCTCTTATTAGAACACAGAAAATACCTTCTGTATTATTTATTTTTCAGTTTTGTTCGTTTTGATCTGGGACTATTGTTGGTGCAATGTCGCATTTTCAAATGGGCAAGCTGTCTTTAGTTCTGAAAAAGAGCAAACAGTTTTGGGTTTCATTTTTGTGCCTTACTCTAGGCTTGCCCCTTTTTATG
Source organism: Fulmarus glacialis (assembly GCF_000690835.1). Taxonomy (NCBI): domain Eukaryota; kingdom Metazoa; phylum Chordata; class Aves; order Procellariiformes; family Procellariidae; genus Fulmarus; species Fulmarus glacialis. Next base: position 1,536 of record NW_009193013.1, read on the forward strand.
GATAGAGTCTGCAAAATAAGTTTTCATTGAGGAGACTGAGGGACAATAAATATCTGTACACACAAAACAACGGGAGATACTTTAGGTAAAACAGCTTTTTGAAGTGTGCTTTGTTGCAGGTCTGTTACCTTGGAGTCATATTCACTGAAGGTCTTTCGGTCAAAGATGATAGACTGATTACTAAATGTAATAAGATGATACTGTGTTTCTGAAATTTTATTTCCTATTAAACTAGCTATTATGTTTTTCTTGTTAGGTTGTTTGAAGTTGTATGGCATAGAGATGTTTACAGATGAGACACTGGGGTGGGGAAAAAAACCTTCACAATAGAGAACTCTAATGATATTTTTATCATTTTACAGTGATGCTCTTTACAATGAAAGAACAATAGTCTGGTTATTTGTGGCATGAAGAGAAAATGCTGGATGTTGATTCCTTAGTATTCCTGCAAATCACAAAGTATTTCCAGGAGTTTCTCAAATTGGTAGTGTTGCCAAATGTACCTTTTTTTTTTTTTTTTTTTTTAAAAAAAAGTGATGACAAAGACTGATGCACTGAAAGGAAACTTTTTTGACACTTCAAATTTCTGTTTCTTGCTGTTCTTCAAGTGAGAGCCCTTCCATCTGGCTCAGTACATGTGGCAGTGACAGTCAGGCTCTTGAACTGCAAATTTGTGTCCCTAGCAAGCGTTTACCTTGTGAGTGGTACTTTCGGGGACTGTAAAAAATCATGACATGCAGTGTCTGAGTTAATATGTTTCATGTGGAAGTTGCCTTCATGCTCATGTTCATGGAAATTCGTGAAACATTTTATTTTTTGGAGTGGGTAAAGCTGCCTGAATAAAACAAGAACTTTTAGAACCTTTAATCAGCTGTGGGCTATTTAAGCTTTTAAAAGAGATGAGTGTTTTTCACTGTTGCAGGCCCCATTTCTGGCAGTATGAGAAGGAGAAAGAAAAAGATGGAGGGACGTCAAACCTTTAAGAGTGATTTAACTGGAAGTTTTCGTGCTAGTGGAACTGTTTGAAGTTTGCCAGTCTTACATAGTTCGTAAGGAAATATTCGTCAAATCTGCATTCAAGATCATGCCTTTTAATTGTCTCCTATAATTCAAGTACAATACCCAGTCCAGTAATAGTTTTTCAAAGAACAGTTGGAGGAATTCTACTTCAGTAGGAATGGGTTTTATAGCAAGATTTTACCTCTATGTCACTGGTACCTTGTCAGAAAATCTCAATTTCTGTAATATTTCACAACTGTTTATGAAATAGTATCTGAAAGAGAAGGGAATTTTGAAAGAGATTTGATTAGGAGGAATTTATCAAATGACTTATTCTGGAGAATGATAATGGTGAATTTATCTTGCTTCCTTTTTTTTCCCCACAAAATTTCTAAGAAGGTAACAGACCTCTATAAAAATCCACAGACGTGCAAAATTGCCTCTCTGAATATTGTGCAGTCACCAGAATGCTTTTTTTTTTCCCCTTTTTTTTTTTTTTTTAATAGGCTGATGATGATGAAGAACACCTAACAGATTTTTACTTCTGTTTTTTTGGGGAAGGAGCAAGAGGATAATTGTAACGTACAGGGATTACCGTCTGGTTTTGATGATTTATTGCTAATGGACAGCTTCAACATTTTTCAGTGCTTCACATTTAAAAATTTTCTTTAAGAAAATTACGGCAGCGGATTCAAGACTTGCAGATTCCTGGCTGTATCTGTTTGCCGTCAAGACATTTTTTTACAACGTTGTTGTCATTTGTTAATGACAACAATAAGTAAAAGTGGTAGAAACCTTACTGTATCAGATTCTCTATCTCATTTGCATATAAACTTTTGTCTGTGCAGGCCATGTAAGCACCTGGGTGTACGCGTTGTTTAAATCTTGGCTAGCTGGACTGACCGTAGTCTAGACCCCACTTACTCTTTACGTCCGCACGTCACGCAGTCAGACCCACTGTTGGTTTAACTTGTGCAAAAGCAGCGTGTGCTGCTGTGCTCAAATGTGATTTCGCTGTTTGAAGCATGATTTCTGTAGTAAGCTTTTCAAGTATGGAGCTGTAGGGAGGGGGCAAAGGGGATGTCTTACCACAAATATGATGGCATGAAGCAAAGCTGATACCTATAATGAAATTGGCTGAAAGGCTGTTCCTGAAATAGAGACTAGATAGAGAGTCCCTAGGCTATTTGAAGGAAAGACAGTTCTTAATGATTAGCCCCTCCCCTGTCTCGTCCTTCCCTCTCTCTTCCCCATGCCCAGCCCCCCAAAAATCTGATTTTTTTTTTCCCCCTCTTTGTAAACTCCTGCTATGTCACTAGATCATTTTTTATTGCTAGTTTAGATAATGTCATCCTGTGCAACTGTGCATCACTGATAAACCTCTTCAGCCCTTTTCACGATGGCACCATCATGTTAATTTTTTGCTGCATAATGCACAGGCTCCTAAGAATGGACTGGTTTTTAAAAGCCATTTATTTGTTCATTTACATATTTTTTCTCCACCTTCTTGAAACTGGCATATGGGAGTCTCTGAAATGAGATTAGTTAGTATTTGTGTATCACTATCTACTGCGTTTTATAAGAATTATGAGATTTTAGTAAAATACAGGAAAGTTTTAAAATGTCTGCCCCATATACCTAATGAAATTTTGCTGGAAGGGAATACCGGTGTTTTCAAGAGCTAGGGCATGATGGGTTGCACGTTGTGAAGGAACTGACCTACATTCACAGAAGTTAAGACATAAGCACTTCAGAAGCAAATTAAAGATCTAATATGTTGCATGCAGACATTCCTG